>NC_080570.1:67184687-67484687 GCF_030247185.1 Malaya genurostris | reverse complement strand
TCGTAGATGGCAGAACATATCTAAGATTCAAATGAAATCTAAGAATCATCTAAGATTCAAATGAAAATTTTCAAGATTCTATAAAACATCTTGTCAGATCCAATTTCCGGTTTCGGGGATACGGGGTGATTGGTATAAAAATGTCTATTCCACATAAATTAATCAGGTTTATCGGGTTAGCAGATTTGGATAGTCGATAAAAAAATTAACTTTTTTCAGTTTTAGTGGTATTCAGTTGTCGATTCAGAAGGCACCTAAAAATTTAATTCGTGCTATGATGTCTCAAATATGTCTTCACTGATTTTCAAATATTTTGAAACAAATGTAAACTATACAGCTACTCAGGTGAATTTATCTGACTTCGGCCATACCGATTTTAGAATTCCAGTTCCAGTATAAAATCATTTCTCAAAGCTAAATCGTTTTCTCAAAAAATGTCTAATCAAATTTCAGAAACCAAAATTCAAACTAAAATAAACTTATATACAAAATTAATTAATTTTATACATACATACAAAAATTAATTAATTTTATCCAATTATGACTTCCGGTTCTCGAATTACGAGATGATGAATTTTTAAAATTGAAACCGATATAGAAGATGACAATCCCGAAAAGCTTCAAAGTTTGACTCAATACTGTTGTAATTAATTCGTCATTAGGCATACGAATCGGGTTTGGTTATGCTGCTTCCTGAATTCCGGCTCTGGAAGTACCTTAAATTACCGTAAACTCTAAAGTGGAACTTACAAATCATGGCATGTTTAATCGATTATCACACTTCTAGATTCCGACATTACAGAGTAATGAGTGATCAAAATCTCAAATTGTTGCTTAAAACGACGGTCATTAAAAAAATGTCATGAAAACTGTTTAAGTTTTCAAAAAATTAAAAAACTTTAACACCGAAGAATATTCATGCAGAAAACACATGCGGATTGATAAAAAAAGGTATCATCTTACTGCTAGGTGGATTAAACACGTTTTTTTTTTCAGAGAACGCTCATCCAATTTTCACAAGCATTAGTTCTAATGAAAGGTCTTAAAACCTCATATAATTCAACAAATTTCATCCGAATACGACTTCCGATTCCGGAATTACAAACTGATAGGTATAAAAATTTCATTTTCAGGTTCCTGTTTTCATATATGACACGGAAAAACTCCATCAAATACATTCAAACAGCAGTATAATTTTTGAACAGGATAGATTTGGATAGTTCATGACCAAATACATTGATTTTGGGTATATCGGTTCTTCGTTTCAGAATTCCGGAAGTATAAAAAAGTGATCGTGTACTCCACACCGGAAATCACAAAAATTTCTTAGAAGTGGGTGAACCGATTTTCACAAACTCAGATTCAAATGAAAGGTCTTGTGGTACCATACCAAATTTCTGAATATTATTTGCATCCGACATTCGGTTCCAGGAATATGGGGTAAAATGTGAAAAAGATTGTTAAAAATAAGTGCACCATTTTTTCTTAGATATTACTGAACTGATTTTCACAAGTTTAGCTTCAAATGAAAGGTTTTCTGATCCCATAGAAAACTCCTGAGTTTCGTTTGGATAGAACTTACGTCTCCGGAGTTATGGTTAAATTGAGCAAAAAAAAAAAAGAAATAAGCGCACAAATTTTTCTCAAAGATACACCATCTTACAATTTTTACCAATTAAAATCCAAATGAAAGGTCTTATGATTCGATACAAAACTTCTGAATTTAATCTGCATCCAACTTCCGGTTACGGAATTATATCGTAAAGTGTATTAAAAATACCATTCAGAATTATAGAGTAAAGTGTATTATCGTACCATCACTTATAGGGGTGAAACAAATTACTTTAAAAAATTCTAAATCGACATCAAAACTGCTCCAATCGGTAGTCATTATCAGTAGACGACCAAACAAAGCGATTCCGGCTCATCGATCTTCGCCGCGAATATGCTTCAATTACTTACGAGACGGGCGAACAACGTTGAAATATTCACTGCACGAAAGAGAGAAGGGTGAAAATGAATAAGCAATAATCGTAGAGAACCAGAATATACTAATACATTCTTCGCTGCTGGTATACATCGTGCATGTTCGTTTTATACATTCGTTTGTCATTCGTTCATTTACTTATTCTTCGAATTGGTCGAACAGCGGCACGATGATCGTTGCTTTCCATTCTTCGCGAAGCATTCTTCATCTAATAAATCCATCATATCTCGTGAGGTAGCAGCAATTAGAGAGTGCTGGGATATGGTTCATCACATGCACATAAGACTATGGTAATAATTCAGGGGGAAACGTCTTAATTTGCTTGTTTTATCGCGAATTAGGTTTTGACGATGATCGCTGTATGAATATTCGTTCCATATTCGCGTTAAGTCATTCGGGGGTAGGTTCAATGCGAATAGCAACTGCAAGGAATAGATCTTCGTGCGAGTAACGAAGCAGCGTCGGCTTCGTTCGCACCCGAATATACGGACAAGTCCGAATACCAGAACGATAATCGAACAAATGCGAAAGGAAGCGGACGATGATCATTGGCGTTCGTTGCATTTTTGATATTCTAGCAACATTGCCTTCACGAATCGAAGAAAATTATTTTGACGAATACTACAGTATTGTATATGACAGAATGATTGATATGAGAAAGGCATCATTACACCACTAGATGAATTAAAACAGGTTTTAATTAAAAACAATATTTATAAAGATTCAATTACAAATTCAACTTCTGAGGAAGTCAGGGAAGGGCCAGTCAGTTTATTTGATCCGAGACGCACACAGGGTTTTTTCTGAACCAAATTATCACAAAATATAAACCTCTACATTCGAAACAAAATTACTTAATTTACATGCCGTTAAATGCGACACCACATTGAACTCTCAATGGTACAGAATTTATCTGCCAGTACCTATATAGTACTCAGTTAAGATTATCTTTGATTTAATACTTGTTTTATGTCTCGTCTTCGACTCATCAGTGCGTAGCAGGTAATGTCGAACTGCTATCGCGACCTGGACGTTCAACATAAACCGCTAGGCAGACGCAAAGTTAATGCTATTTGCAAAACACCTTTCTGCTTTTACACATATGTGTAATGTCGAAAATTGATTGATTTGATTTAATATTTATTTTGAGGCACATGAGATAAAATTTCTGAAATAATCACAATCCACCCCCCATTATTCGAGAATTATCAGAGTTTGCAATATGTTTTTTTTATTTCATAACAAACAGTAACACAAGACTGATAGCAGAAACTTTTCACATTAAAATTAGAGGGGACGAAAATAACAAACATACAGCGTGACTCTATAACCTTTAGATCAGCATACAACTCTATTATTAGGAAACTGAAATAACAGACAGAACAAAATAAGTGTATGAGGAAGGCGACCGAAGATTGTAAGATAGCAAATAAGTTTTAACATTTGACGATGAATTAATTAAAATATATAAATTTTAGTGTCCGCAGAACATTAGTGAAAGCCAGAAGTACCTTGAAACGTCCTGACAAACTGGCATTAGGGCAAGTTAAGAAGTGTTCTAGTTCTAGATGCACAATTTATTTCAGTTTTAAAATTTAAATCCGGAAATTATAACATATGAAACTGGCAGCCCCAGTAGCGTTTTATTCGTGTTTCAAATAAAGAAAAAATAGAACGGCATGGTATACCAGTTTTCAATTTGACAGTAGAACTGTTCGAATAAATGAAACTAGAGCGGCTGGCTGGGGATACGTTTGTTTTAGTTCTATTATAGAATCCCCATATAAAACTTCCAGCTGCTGAATTTGCTCTTAGGGATTTTGTTTTTTATTTATTCTTCGCCGAAACACGTCGATTCTTTTCCAATATATATTTCATAATATTTTTATATATATTTCATAATTTCATCATAGTATCTAAAAACATATTCGTAATATCTTGGGGAACGGGTAGTGTGTTGGGTTTAGTCGATACCTTTCACGTAGCTCATCTGGGTTCGATTCCCAACCCCGCACATAGGGTTAAAAAGTTTTTGTGGCCCGAAGAGGCGAATGACCTTAAGGTTAAAACCTCTATGATTGAAACAAAAAAAATCATAATACCCCGGCGAAAGACCATATAGGTTAAGTTAAAACCGGAGTTCAATAAAACTATAACTAAATGTTCGTAATATATTTCATCTATATTCATAATGATAACGATATATTTCGTTACATTAAAATTCATTTTGTTTTGTCCTCTTCACGAAACTTCACAAATGGGCAAACAACACTTTTTTGCATTATTATTCTGTCATCCACAAAAAACGAGATAATCAACGGTTCTCCAGCAGGTTTGATAAATTGTTACTCATCTGACTTAATACAAGCAATATGTTGTAAAAATCCTAAACAGTGATACTTCAAACTCAAAATGAATAATTTCTTCATTAGATGGAAAAGATTTTAATCTCTTGGTGTTTTACCTCTTCACGGATCAGTTGAAAATGCCTCAGCATGGGTTGATTTGAAATCGATCCAAAGTTGACAAAGCGAACGGATGGCCAACTGGCCTATGGCACACCCTAATGATTAATTTGGCTCATTGTCCAAGTTAACCTTTCCTAAACTGAGTTAGAAAAAAAAAACAACGCGACAAACGATTCATTAAATTAATAGAAAATTTCACATGAGTGACCTTGCCCAATTTCAAGCGTAAACATAGCAAATCCGGATGAGCAACACTAAGAAAGATGTCTATCATGTGGCGTTTGGTTTACGTCGCAACAGTGATGGAGCAAATTTGAGCTCAAATGAACGTTCGATGTGAGCAGTGCTGGACCCTCGGCAACGGCGGATGTTGACAGCAGTTTTTATCACCACACTTCAACAATATTGCGATATAATCGCTCTCGTTGTTGTCCGTATCGAGCCAAGTGACCCATGAAAAGAAAACAGTACCCCTCCTGCTAATGTTCGTTCGTTCGTTCCGTACGTAGTTCGTAGTCACCCAACACTCGGTTTAGTCGTCCCGAATGTTTCCTCGATTGTCATCGCTTCTGTGTTTTTTAACACTTTGCACGGGATGAGTGGAGACAAAATCCCGCCGATGACGTCGAAGGAATTTTTATGACTATTTTTTGGTGAGAAGCTGCGGATCATCAATCTCCGACGGCGACTGACATGCCTCGAGTTTGTCTGCACTAATCTTTAGCGGTGGTCATGCCACCGCAGCACACCGGCCGTTTCATATTGCAAAATAAATATTTATGTCTGTGGATTTAAGCTTTTCTTTCTTTCGTTGATGATGTTTACAAGGGGATTCAACAGTTTGTAAAAAAAAAGTCTATACCCCAGAGACTCCAGTTTTTTTAGGTAAATGAGAGAAATAATAATTCGAACTTTTAGCATTATATTGCGAACAGGAAATGAGTAATGAGAGACTGTTTTAATATACCGGAAACAAAACATTTGTTGTCGCCGCTGATCAGAGACTGAAACATACAGGCTTTATGTAACTACAGTTTTTCATAGTTTGAACCGTCCTGTATGAATAAAATACGCAGTCTGCAATCTAAAAAAATAGTCAGAATTTGATAGACAAAATTCTATAACCAACTTATAATTCGTATCGTAATTGTGTCACTTTCGATTGTTTGTGAATATGAAGGAAGTACGTAGATATCATCGCTGAAAAACCAGGTTGAATCCACCTAATGGTGTAATGATGCTTATCTCATCATCGTTAATATAAAAAATTGATGGAAGTTCCGATCTTTTTACAGTATTTCCAGTACCGGAATAGCCAAATAAATTTGTATGGGCCATTCGTTTGAGCCCGAGAAAATCGTGTCAACAATCTCAGAGAAATCGAAGAGTGTTCTTTTTATCTGAGTTTGTATCCATCATTCCCGGTATTTCCGGATAGGTAAACCAAAATTTCAAAATTTTAAGTCGGAATCGGAGAAAATTCACCCATTTTGTATGGGACCATAAGTTTTTTTTTAGTTTGGCTTTTTATTTATTTTATTTCGTTTTGACCTACTTTTAAGAGATCGGTGTAGCCAAAGTCAGTTGAATTCGCCTAATAGATTGTTAACAATTTCATCAGATTCAGTTCGGTTTCACATCTCATCCAAGTCAGTCGATAAAACAAAACCGCTTACGTTCGGGACAGAAGAAACCAAGTACAGTATTGTGTATAGTGAACAATAGAACGACCTCGAAATGAGTGAACCAAACGATCAAAAGCTACCACCGACACGAAAGAATACAATTGTTGTTGACGTCAGGCAGTGCGAAATTCGACCTTCAATACGAGAATTTGAAGGTTTGCTTAAGGATTTTTTCTATCGAAAAAGAAGTGGAAGAACTTTTTCCCCGGTATTCTAAATGGCGTACGTTTATTACACATAAACTTGAAGAAGGCTATACCTTCTTATGTGATTTTCGGTCAAGATACAAGAATTCCGTGCAAATCACTTGTTATCTATGACAATCAGATGGCCACATGTCAATATTGCCAAAAAGCTGTTCACTACGGTAAGCCATGTGATAAACTGGACAAGGAGACAACTACACCAAAGGACAACGGTGCTTCCTTCACACCAACCCCAATCAACCCCAGTAAGCCTGTCACAGCCACCAACAACCGTGAAGCATCCCCCTCAACGAAACCATCAGTATCTCCTATAGAACAAAGTACACCAGCTGCAGTTAACAACTTACCCTCTAACCAACCAGCAACTGCAACCAATGTACAACAAGGTGCATCTACAGCAACTAGCAACAATACCATCGATGCGGCAATGGATGATAAGACGAACCACGAACGAAGTGCCCCTCAATCCTCGCAGGAGGGAAATGGAAGCTCCTCTCCCCCTAGAAAAAGAGTGACAACGAGATCCAACCTACCATTTTCAAGTAAAGCTCCCAGAATTCATCGTCAGTTGAATAATTGTACGTAATCATTTGATATTTGCTTGCTCAGTTTCAAGTGCCAAGTAGTCTAGCTCCTTCATCGTCTTCTCTGTTGGTACTGAGCAAGTTCGAATGAATAGAATTATAAATGGAGTAAAGTATTGAAAATGAAAGCTGAAAGAAGAAGCTATTAATTTATGTGTATTCTGTAATTGATATTTCAGCCACCTGGTTTATCTTTCAAATGCTTTCGAATGCCTACATAAACCTCATTTGAAGGCCGCTTTTTTAAATTATCAGTAATAAGTATATGACATGGTATCTGCTAGATTTTTGTAATCTTTCCCACTCCGTCTCTCCACAATCTCCATTGGAAACTAACTAGATTCCCTCGTCGAATTTAACCCGGTCGAACCTTCTACTTTTTCTTTGTCATCCACCATCCGTATTTCGATCACTAACCAGATCTTCATGCCGATTCTCACCCGACCCCGTCGTTTTCTCTGTCTTCCTCCATCTTTTCGGTCACTAATTAGATCTACATGCCGATTCTAACACCGTCGTTAGCCCATTCTCGTTTACCACCCCACCCCCTCACCAACTCTTATATAACATTTACCTACCCACTTTTTCATTGTTAGTTTTAATTGTTAGTGTTAAGCCCAAATGTATCTGTTGGATCATTGTAATCTGTTGATACAAATGATGAGGAGGTTTTGTGCCTGCTGGAGAGCGAGATTGCCGAATTTCATCTCCATCGGGCTTTTCCCTGCTTCAAAATAAATAAATAAACAAATAAATAAATAAATAAATAAATAAATAAATAAATAAATAAATAAATAAATAAATAAATAAATAAATAAATAAATAAATAAATAAATAAATAAATAAATAAATAAATAAATAAATAAATAAATAAATAAATAAATAAATAAATAAATAAATAAATAGATAGATAGACGCCGCTCACACACTATTGAAAAAGATTTTTTTTACTTCAAGAGATCAACTGACGCTGGTGAAACTGCAGTAGAGGGAGTGTTTCACATTCGGTTTCAATTGAATTGAATGAAGTTTTACTGCACTGCTGCCATCTTTCTGATAGATATGTAATGTTCGAACGATTTATGTTGCCAAAAACGAACCGTGCTAAATTCGAAACGCCATGATAAAGGCTACTGAGCATAGTCTTTTAGGTGCTAAGAACCAATTGCATAAAATAGTATTGAAAATCGTGTTTCACTTTGCTCCGAAACATCGCTTTATCATTAAACGCTTAAAACTCCTACTTCTGGAATTAGGCGAAAAGTTGCATGCAAAAAAATATCGATATCTCCATTAAAAATGAACGGATTTTAATAACAGCCTCTTTTGGACGTCCACTGCGTTCATCGTCTTCGGTGCTCATATGACCATTACGGAATTTTGCACCATTACGAATTGTTGCTTCGCGTGGTGCACAGTCTGGATAACACTCATCAAGCCATTTTTTGGTATCGGCGGCACTTTTTTTCATTAAAAAGTAGTGTTTCATCAACACAAGAAATTCCTTTTTTTCCATTTTTTTCACAATAACAAAAGTAGCTTCACTCAAAATGCAATATCTCACAAACTAATAATCAGACAGCTGTCAAATTTATACACGTATCTTTTGAAGGTTGAACTGAAAATGGTATGGATTTAATTCTAGTGGCGCCCTCTCATAGAAACGATACGAACTTTTCAGCCGATCTGTTATTCTGATTTCAAGGTCAATTGTGACAGATACTGTAAAATAACTGAAAATTATGACATAAAACGTGTCACTCTAAAAGGGAACATACTATCTCAAAACCTTTTACGTTGTCCATCAATGACTATCTCTATAGAATGTAAGTAGAACCATGAAACGAGTAGCTATGATAAACCAAGACAAAATAATTCACAAAAAAGGCGGGTGGGTAATGTCAGAGACATAACTGGATGTCGTGAATACGAAAACAACTGACATGTTCCTTAACACTTCCGAATATCAATTAGTTGATCAATTGTATGAATTATGCAAGCATTCCCCTTTTCCACATTTTTCGCAAAAACAAAGAAGGCTTTACTTGATCTCGATTACTGTGAATTTAACACAGCGTGCAAAAATCTAACCAAACTGTTCTAGATTTGCACTAAACTGAGGATATTTCCTTTCGATTTGCGAACAACAAATCCTAATAGTTCTTCAGAAAACTTTTAGAGCCATTAGAACGGCTGATTTTTTGTAATGCTCTCCACCGTTGCTTTTTCATCCACGCAAATGACTGGCAGCTGTGTGTGACGTAATCGCTTTTGTCGGAAGCGAAACTAGCTTTGCAAACGGCACAAAATACATCTGCTCGCATTGGCGATAGAATCCAAACTGATTCCATTTTTGTTAGGAGCTTTCTTTCACGTGATTTCGTTTGTAGCTTTTTCACTAATGGGCGGTCCTAACGGCTATAAAAATATTGAACGAAACCATCAATATGCTGTAGGGTTTCGTTTCTAGCATTCAGAAGGACCAAATTGAGGAACTCACTACGATATTAAACACTGTTCGGAACATTTTTCTCGAACGATTTGTTGTACAGCAGCAGATATTTTGTTCTCTTCCTCAGAACGCGTTCTGATTGGCTGGTGTTGACATGGGTCAAATGAGACAGGGTTTTCAATAGTTTACTATTGAAATACTTCAATGCTTTTGCTATACACGTTTAAGTTGAAAAATTTCGATTCTATTGGTAGTTAGATTATATAAATCCTTCCACAGATCACTGAGCTATGAGCTTTCAAAATACGAGAAAGGCAAACGCGCCTTATGAATTATCCTCTTTGATACTCGTTTATACCAACATTTCAGAAAAGTTTAATTTTGAACTATTTGAGATTATGTCACACAACTGAAAATTTTATCATAAAATTGTGATCATATTTCCGATGGCATGTAGCAAAAATTATGTTGATTCGTTAGATACAACAAGAGATATTCACGATCAAAAACTTATCACTCTCTCAGAGGGTAAATTTTGAAAAGGCACCCCATAGTAAAGTAAGTCGTATTCACGACAAAAAACATTTATGATCTATTTTGAGAAAATCAGGCTTTAACCTAAACATATCAGTAATAATAATAATTCTATGATATATGGGCACATGTAACACAAGATGGACTATAATTTATATCCAAGTGGAAAAGAATCTATACAACCAAACTGAACATAATTAAATAATTGTGTTTGTTATACCTTTGACTTTTTGGCTTTTAGTGAAATAACTCACAGAGAAACAGCTTTTCATCGATGTAAAACTAAATCGGATTGCATTCATTTTTCAATTAATAAGACTGACGGACGCTTAGTTTTGTTATTGAAGTATTTTGAAATATAAAGATCTGCAGAGTAATAGAGTCATAGAAAATTTCAAATACACAGAGAGAAGAGATGAAACTTACACGACATGTAAACTGATAGTGCTACGAAATAGACTTCAGTTGAAACGAAAATCTGATTTAAAACCATGATTGACGTAAAATTACATTTAGATTCATTTAGTTTTCCATTGAACTAGACTGTATATTCACAAACCGCTTCGTTTTGTAATGTAAATTGCCACTCAATTGCCTGCTCCAAATACGTGCATGAAAATAAATGTAAATTCACAAAATATGTTTATCTGTGTAGAAATAAATTTACAAAATATTTCCATCTGTGTATAACTTTTTATACACAGAAAAAAATGAAATTTACATGACATGTAAATCAATAGTAACATTGAATTTAATCGAAAGTTTGATTGGAAACCATCATTGATGTAAAACTAAATTGAATTGCAATAAATTTGTAATGAATTTAACTGTGTCTTTCAATTAACGCTTAGTTTTGCGATTAAATTATGTTGAAACATGCAGAATTTGACGTCAACATTTCAAAAGAGCATAAAAACAATTGACTGATTCTCTTTGTTTACTTTCTCTTTGGACTATATCTGCGCTATTATACCAATGTTCGTTACATTTTTGGTATTGTTAGAAACGTGGAAATATTGTCTTTCATTCTACACGAATATTTTGTAAGTACACGTGAAAATTAAGAAGTTATTAACAAAAGAAAAAGTATACAAAGAGAAACTCTCATTGGTTTATGTGACCTTATGAAATGTTACCGTCGAATTGTAAAGTACCGTTACGTTTGATTGCCTGCTTCAAATATGTGCATGAAAAAAGATGTAAGTTCACAAAATATTTTTTATTCACAAATTATTATTTATCTGAAAATTCCACTTATCTTATAAAATGATAATCTTATGAATGCAAAAACTGAGAGCTTTTAATTGAATTCATTTCCATTAATACATTCAATTGAAATGTATATCAAAATGAAACGTTATACAAATGCTGTATAACTATAATATATAAATTCTGTATCATGGTATCTTTTTTTTTGTCAGCGTATCATTGGCCTAAATTTAAGTCAGAATGATTGATCGTGCTATTTCGTCGGTGGTTAGAGTAGGAAGTCAATACCGAACGATCTGAGAATTAGAGAACTATGCTTATAGGTCACTGTTTGGTTATGAAAAAAGATCGTTCGATAACTATATACAAACTATATGTAGTACGATTGGCTTGCATCGAGTAAAACATATTTGAGTAAATGGAAAATTACATTACATTGATGAATGGTCTAGCAATAGATTTACAACAGCTATACGGAATGTAGCTCAAATTCGAATAACATGCAATTATGCAATGTTTTTTAATTTTTCCAATAAATTTCCCCGTATTCACACAAGGGGAACACAAATATTAAGTATCGCAACGTCGACAGAAAAATGACGTTCGAAATAGGATTTATCGTCAACGAAACTTAAATAGGAAATCGGTAAATGGATTGCTGACAATCGGCATCGGTTTTCCCAAAGTGGATTTATGGTGAATGACTCTTCACTGTTCCCGAAAAAATGACGTCGTGTTGGGTTTTCAATGTTGCCATATCGTATACTACAAAAGAATAACAAGAATAACAGAACAGCAAATTTTCTTCAGTGATGATCCACACGTTTTCGCTGCCGCCCATTCATGAACAAAGTGTAACTACTACTACTACTACTACTACTACTACTACTACTACTACTACTACTTCAACCAGTGCGAATTCTATCCATAATTCGGACAACGCAGAACAAACCGAAGAAGAAAACGACAGATGCATTTTATCATGCTAGAGTGATATTTGTATTTGGCACGAAGAAGCACAACAAACCATTTCTCGCTACGTCTCTTTGGCGTGAGAACCGATGTTTGACTTAGTTTCAAAAATCCATTAGGTCTTCAACACACGCTCGAAACAACTAAACAAATGATGTTGTTTGTAACACAATGCACTTTAGTGATTGCTTAGTATGTTTATAGTAATAAACAATAATGAACTATGGTTATTTTTGTCTATCATTTGTAGGTGGTCCTCAACATGAACGTTTGCTACTAAACGACCCAAATACAACTTTTAACTCTTGGTTCAAACAGGTTTTAGCTCTACACATTTCAAATACTTCACTGAAAAAAGCGCTTTCATATAAATTTTATCACCAACATCACAAGGTTCATCAGTTTCGAGTAACATTAAACTTTGAATCCGTTAACAGGAAGGACACCTATATGTGTTACTTCGGTCTCGCATTGTTAAGCACAAAAGTCCACCATATTGGCCAAACCACGTGCAAGGCTCATCTACAAATAATTACCCAGAGGTGGCCTTTTTAGACACGTAACTCTATACCATTCATCAGTCAGGTTGGATGATACAGCGTGAAATCTCGGAACGGACCGAAAATTTAACCAGGCGTTTTATTACAGCAATTCGTCGGCGTAACGTTTCATTGTGGGTGAAAAGTCCGAATGGAACTGTCATATCTGTGCTAGAGATCCTGCCCCGTGTGGTACCGTGTTCTGTTGTTGTGTACTGTGCTCACCTCTAAAGTCAGTGGCAGAAATTCCAACGGTGGTAAATTGAGCAATTTCCGAAAACATGATCTTGTTTTATTTCCCCTTCACAACCGGAATCCATGAGCTACGATCCAGCAGCTGCAGCAACAACAGAAGTTAAAGCTTCTCGTATGCACATATGGTGTTGCGAGTTGTGGTGGGCTGTGGCACCACACGAGAGTGGGCAGAAATGTTGGCTGTAAACAATGTGATAGCTGCCAGCTTCTCTGAGTAGGAAGACTTTTAGTGGGACCGTAACCGAATTCCGTTTCTGGTGAGCGCCGAAGGTGTTTCACTGTGATTTCGTTGGTAGCCGGAACGATTATGGTAGATAATTAGGCCTCTCGACAAATTGTGACGAGTCAAAGTTTTACAAGCGGTAGCACGACAATTGTTCGGATTTCTATCGGAGTTTCTACATTCGATCTGGTACAGATTGCTGGAGTGTGATCTCAGCGCAGACAAACACGAAACATGAGTTTGATGATTTCATTCGAAATGTATTTTTAGAGATGTCATCGGAATTTATGCTACAATCTGGAATCTGAGATCTTGTCAGAATATTTCGAGAGCGGTTTTGCCTTTCTCTATAGAAAGGTATTAGAACCTACTATCGAACGGAGCCTGCGGAGACTCATAGTGTTGTATACCAATCGACGAGATCGGAAAATGTCTGTGTGTGAGTGTATGTATGTTCACCTTTTAACAAATTTTTTAAATGCGCAAGTTTCTCGGAGGTGGCTGAATTGGTTTTAACATGCTTAGGCCCGTTGGATTGTTAGGGCCTTGATCGAGTTCGATAAAGAAATGACTGCGACTTTTGGTTCCGGAGATATGATGCTATAAGTTTGTTTTTTTGCCGCTCTAATATATGTATGGGTGCCAATATTTTGGGATTATCTCTAATTTCGTAAAGCGGCAGTGCTCAAAAGTTTAAACATCATCTTTTTTAGATTCCCATGCAAAATTTGAGCTAAATTGGATATGGGTAAAAGGTGCTGCCCGGCGGTTAAACTTTGAAAATTTTTGATCTTAAAAAATCACCATAGAGGGAGTACATAAGATTTACGAATGGAAAATTTTTTTTGATGCCAAAAATAAAATTGCATAAAAAGTCGAGATTTAGGGTCATCGGGAAAAAATTTTTTTTGGGAAAAATTGACTTTCTGGGACTGGGAATTTGTTTGAATGTCCCTTCATGTCGGTTACGTCATTCATATCTCCCATCATATCTCCGACCCAAAAGTCGCAGTCATTTAATCTTCGAACTTGATCAATGACCCAATACTAGCTTTTAAGCGAGTCTAAGCTTGTTGAAATCGGTTAAGCCATCTCTGAGAAAATTGTGCGTTAAAAAAAACTCGTTAAAGGGTGCACATACATAGACACGTAGACATTTTCCGATCACATAGAGTTGAGTCGATTGGTATATAACATTATGAGTCTCCGAGGTTCCGTTCGATAGTAGGTTTTTCCAGCAATTGTAATATCTTTCTATGCAGAAAAGCAAAAACCCTTCTTGATCGCTTTAGTGAAATTTTCATAGATCTTGAAAAATCACCAACGGGGGAGTACATGAGATTTCCGAAAAAAAAATTTTTTTATGCAAAAAGTCTTACAAATACGCTCCGCGCGTGGTGGTCGTGGTTGAAAAATTTACTGCTCTGAAAGAATTAATCTTTCTACTCAAAAACTTTTCCAGAATTGAGTCGAACTCCTAAGGCAAATTATTTCAATAACAAAAAACCTTTTTTAATTCACCTAGTGGTGTAATGATGCCTTTCTCATATTACTTATGTCCTGACAAGATTTTTTTCTTTCTTTCTTTGGTAAAAACTACCATCACCTTTTCGATTTTTAAACAGCTATGGCAAGTTAATATAGATTTTAATGTGGCAACCCTGCACGCTATACAAAATTGAACATAGCACGCTGTGTGTTAGGCGGGTGCATTTTCTTCTTCTTCCGTACCAGCGCGTACCGATTTTGCATTATTTTGTATGACAGTTTGAAAGTTTTGATACTTATTACCCTCTAAGCTCGGAACCGGAAGTCGGATCGGGATGAAATTGCACAGTGTCTTTTAAGACACTGAGAGCTTTAATTGGAATCATGATTCGTGAAAATCGGTTTAACCATTGCTCAGAAATCGAAGTGAGTTCCGGTTTTGGAGCTTTTCTTCACTATTACCGGTGCGTTTGGAAGCAGAAACCGGGCACTAGTAGTCCCAAAGTAGATTTATATATTCACCAACTAACCAGGGCTGCCAACTAAAACTAAATTTTAGAAAAATGTGCACCTTGTTTCGCCATCGCTTTTGAAAAAACTGTAATTCCGGAACAGGAAGTCGGATCTGGATCAACTTTTTGAGAGCTTTTTAAACAATTTCAAGACCTTTCATTTGCATCTTAGTTTGTAAAACTCAGTTTCAATCAATTTCCGAGAAAATTGAATGCGCATTTTCTCATAAATTTTTACATGTACATGTACATGTAATTCCGGAACCAGAGGTCGAATCGGAATAAAATTCAATAGCGATCTATGAGATCTTAAGATCGTTCGTTTAAATCTTAGTTTGTGAAAATCGGTCACGCCATATCTAAGAAAAGTGAGTGGCAATTTTTTTCATTTTTTTGGTGCATATCACCCTCTAATTCCAAAACCGGAAGTTGGGTCGGGATAAAATTCAATAGTGATCTATGGGACCGTAAGACCTTTCATTTGAGTCTGAGTTTGTGTTTTTGTCGGTTTTACAGTGATTGTATAACCTTTTCTGTATGAGAAAGGCAAAAAATACGTATCGAATATTTTTGAGTTCTTAACCGAAAAATAAGTTAGATGGAAAATATTTTTTTTGTGGCTGATTTTGTGTGGAATGCCCCTGATATATTCATATATCATGATAACATATTTTATATCATGAAAACATACCAAGAAATTCTTTCTCATTTGACTATTAATTTTGTTCTAGATACTGATATAAGCACTAGAGTTAAGTAAACTGTATCGTTTGGTTGATTGTAATTACTTGATGCAAAAAAAAATGAAACGGTTTTTTAAATGTTGGAAAGCAAGTAACAGAAAAAACCTCCTGCTCCAAATAAATAGATAAGGTAGAAAACTTTGGACCATTTTTGTCATAAAACCATACATAATTGTAATGATTTCATGAGAAGGCGGCATGGTTTTTTAGTCATTTCATCGATGATGGATTTCTTTCCGTGCATTTAGCTCAATTTCGTCACCAGCAATAAATCCAAAACTGTGGAAGTTGAAAAATTCTAGTTTGCGTATACTGTACAGTAGATTTGCAGCAGAAGTTTAATTTCGTGATATTTCTATGTTTGTTCAACTACCCTGTCATTTAGGTCTCGTGGGGTTTTGATTGTTACAGCTATTGTGTAATTCATAAAAAAAAACTCTATTAGCGAAGAAGTGAACATGGTGATGCGATAAAACGCGGTCATCATTAGCAGGAGTAAGTTTTCTATACTGGAAAATCAAAATTTCTTTTCGCTGCTTCAACTTGCTTATATAGTGAAACAAACTTGCACAATAAAAATCGATCACTTGTACCGTTAACTAGATTTTCACATACGCAAGCTTCGATTTTCCGTACTGTCAAGCAGATGAATTCTCATTAAAATATAATAACCTACCATGCAGAAATTTTTCATTACAGCTAAGCTGATGGCCTCTTCAGTTTAACAACTATATATATAACATTAAGCAATAAAGATAACAAACCACACGAAATTAACACTAACACATGATTTTATTCGACCTTTTTAACGATAGCATCTGGAAAATTCTGGGTCAAGCATCACACGATGGTTTAGATGAGTGCTTTCCAAACTGGTCCCTACAGCCCACCAGTGTGCGACAAACACATGAGGAGGCCTAAGACGTTTCACTGACATAATTGAAAATTTCTTATGAAATGAAGTAACGTATTTCTTGAATATCTATACAATTATGTAGTTGCACTATTATTTTAACAAACTAATATCGTTTTTCTTTTTCTAGATGTCAAACCTAACCCAGTTTTCGCTCTAATTGCTGTCAAACCATTCGTTAGCAATCTTTTCCGAAACTACTCTCAACGTCATTGAACTAACAGCAAAGCGACATAAATTAGTCACAGTTTTCAGCTCCATGAGTTCCGTGCTTGAAAAGTGTGTTATTAAATATACTGGCAATTATAAACGATCTTCAGTGCATCATTTCTTTAAAACTGGATTTATTAGAGTATGTATTATATGTTGCATTTACCCAATTAGGATAACGGTGCCCCCGTTCATCTCAGCTCCTCCATCCATGTCATATACTCAAACCATTAGTTAGAGTGAGATCTGCTATTTCTGTTTGATCAAAAGTTGATGTATTTTCGCGTTGGTAAAACACTAATATTGCACAATTGTCGAACTGTTATTTCTGTGGTATTGCTTCGTAGAGCCGAAGCGAATATGTTTTATTCGATTTTACCATAAATCGTAGATTGAAAGATGAGTAATCAATCAAATTACATGGCGAGTCTATTGATGAGACGACCATTGGTACAATAACCATATTTAACTTTGAATAAACACAGATAGATTTATGGAATTCAAGCGAAATGCAAATTAGTACTGTTTTCAGTTTGCTTCAAATATAACAGTTTTATTATCGAAGTCATCCGCATGTGAAATCAGTTGGTTGGTCCCAGAAAAGTTAGACTTAAGATCTTTTCTTCATTTTTCTTATATGACGTCAAAAACATGCAAACAAAATTTTCCACGATTTGAAATTATTGAAAAGTTA
This sequence comes from Malaya genurostris, assembly GCF_030247185.1. NCBI lineage: Eukaryota > Metazoa > Arthropoda > Insecta > Diptera > Culicidae > Malaya > Malaya genurostris. The sequence goes on along the minus strand of NC_080570.1, from coordinate 67,467,013 downwards.
TATGCACACGAATACGCGCAGCGTTTTTCCCAAAACAGAAATTTCTTAAACTTCTGTCATGATATCTCGGAAACTAGCAAAGCTTTGGTATTACATTTCTTTTGTTGAATTTGACATTCTGTTTCAACAGACTTCGCAATCGGTGTTTAGCGTACCCATTGTATGGCTGGTGCTACGATAACAATCATATTGACAATAATAATCCTTCCAGGTCGGAGCTCGAACATACAACAAATAGCTTGTAAGACCAGTGACCTATGTATTGAATCGATAACCTCGTAAACTACTTTATGGTTTCTGTCCAAATTTTCCAAGAAACTTTATCCTATATGTAACTTACAATTGAAATAAAAGTATTAAGTATTAGCACTTATAAAAACCCAGTTTAGCGCATTTAGTATAGCAAGTTAATTTTTGTATTGACTGGATTATTATTTGCATAATTTATTCCACAATAAAACCTCAATTCACGCGAACTTAATTAACGCGTATTTAATATACGCTCCTTTTTTACTTGTTTTATTTGAAATAACGTGGTTTTCGATTTAATTTACGCAACAATCGCGTAAAATTTTTTTTCATAATGAATGAAATTTTTATCTATATGTATAAAAAACAATCCCACATACTTCAGTGAATTAAATATTATGAAATGTACATTGCGGAATTGTTTGGTTTCATATCATCTAGTTAAGATCGTGAGTATCCAATAATTCTCTGGAAGAACGAAAACAGTATATAAACGCGAAACTGGTGGCTTTGGTATGATTTTTTAGAGCGGTATGTACTGATTGCACAATATTCAGCAAATTGACATACTGTGATAATGTTTGTGGAAGTTCTTGCTCATCCAAAACCTTCTTGGAATGTAGATCTTAAGGCCTACCGGTGTAACCGATGACATTAGTGAGTTTCTTTCTAGTTGTCCATACTCGTGGTATCACATTAAATCAATGGGATCATTGTGATGAGCTATGAGGAAGTGTTTCTTCATCCAAAAACTACCTGGAGTATAGGCTCAATCAGAGACACACAAAATCTCTAAAGTCTCTATCGGGTGAACGAAAGGAAAGAAAATACATCGACGATTGGGTAAAAGAACATGGAACAGAACGGTCAAATTTCACGGAAGGAGTGTAATACCGTGGCTTTCCTTTGCTTTATAAGAGTAACGTTTTGATTGATCAGGTGACTTTTAAAGATTTATGGGAACGGCGGGTGTACATATTAGTGCACATCTTATTGTGAGCTCCTGTCAATGTTTATCGCTGCTTTGCCTTTCTCTCTAGAGAAAAACATGAACTGCTGGAGAAACCAACTATCGGAGCGACGGAGACCCGTAGTGTAATATATCATTCGACTCAGCTCGACGAGATCGGTAAATGTTTGTGTATGTATCTGTGTGTATGTGCGTGCACCTTTTTATATATTTTCTCTCTGTGCAATTTTCTCGCAGATGGCTGAACCGATTCAAAAAGAAACTTTGGCTCGTTTGAAAGCAACTATCGGGTTGGGAATCTAGATCGAAGATCACGTTGCTGTCGCTTCCGGTTTCGAAGATATACTGGTATGAGTGACGTAACCGACAAAACGCATGTTATTCTCTCCGCACAATTTTCTCGGAGATGGCTGAAACGATTTCTACGATCTTTTTTTTCATTCTTCTACCTTACACTCGCACATTATTAGGAACAACACTTAACCATTTTGTGGACCATCGTAAGCAATTTAATAATTATAATCGTTCATTTGAGGTTAATGTAATTTGAAGTTTCCGTAAACGTGTTTACGATCTTGAAAAAAGTAATAATTCATTTGTTTTACTTAAAAAAAGCTTAGGTGCGCACTAATCGTACCTCTCCACCATATCAGCACAAAGTAATCTTCATGAATTGAAAATGCGTGTTCGAGATCACCCTTGAGAGAAAGATTTTTCGAAAATTATTGGCTCGGTAATTTATTTTTTTTTCTAAATGATGAAAAAAATTATCATTTTTGCGAATTTTTTTCAAACTATCGTTCAATAAAATAAATTCAAATATTTTTAAAAATAAAAAGCATCATTCGAACAACATTTTGTAATTTTTTCGTGGAAAAATATTGAGAAATAAGTCGGCGAAAAGACATTTTTGAGGACGCTTCTTAATAATCATGATTTGCGGTGTCCACTGTTTCTCAGCGCAGACTAATCAGAAGTGAACAAATCAAAGCAGCAATATTAGAGTACAAGTTTTTCTAGACCCATACGTTTCTGTTTGTTTTTTTTTTTAATTTTGGTGGTTGTTTAAATTCAAAAGTACGATTTTTAACGAAAAAATCGGCCATTTTGTAGCACCTCCCCATAGTATTAAACAATGAAAAGGAAATCGTTGGAGTCTGGTTTTTTATATGTAGAAAGTGTGTGCAAAATGTGAAAAAAATTGGTGCAATAGTTTTTGAATGACGATGGACACGGAATCATAACCTGCTTTCGAGAAAAACGTGTTTAAAGTTTATTGTCTATAAAATCGAATGAAACAATTTATTACTCAAGGGAACACGTAGGCTCTAACATTCCCAATAAGCCTTATTTTTTCTTTTGTATTTTGTTATAATGAAATATTTCGAGAATATTTTGTCAAGGATTTAAGTCAATCGAAGCAGAAATCTTGCGCCTGTGTGCGCAGCTCTTATTTCTTTGTAGTATGAAATCGGCAAATATAACGGCCCATAACTTGCTGAGTTTTGTTCCGATAGGCTTCAAAATTTCACAGAATATTTTTGAAATGTTTTACTATCAGAAAATAGAAAGAAAATAATAAATGATTTTTCAAAAGTGTTAGACCCTACCCGCCCCTTAAGTCGATGACGGCTAAGAAGCATAAAACAAATTTCTCGAACTAGATGGATTAAGGTACATAGGAAAATTTATTTCTAAATTTTGAAAAAAAATGAAAATATAAGAGCACATGGAATCCTTTTTCCCTTCGTAGACATTTAAGAAATATCCTTTCTCACTTCGATGAGCAAAAGTGGTTAACGAATGGCCCCTGGACTTCATAAATAATTATAATCAATATGGAAAAATGTAAAGAAACATCTAATATAAGTTTAAAGAATCACATCAAGAGAAAGAAAAGTAATTTTTACAATTACTGAATTCAGTAGGTTGGAAGCACTATGTTCCAATGAACGAATGATATTATTATATTGAGTGGGGACGGGTATATCATAATGGGTTAGTCGATGCCCTTCACGCAGCCCACCCGGGTTCGATTCCCAACCCCGCACATAGGATTTGAAAGCTTTTCTGACCCGAAGAGGCGAATGACCTTAAGGTTAAAACCTCTATAATCGAAACAAAATATTTGAGTGAAATCATATAGCTAAAGAAATCACGGATGGTTATAATTACAAAAAAACATCATTTTCATTTTTCCTCAAAGATACTTACTACATTTATTTCAAAATAATTCTTTCAAACACCATAAAGAATAAATTGCAGAAAGTTAGCACCGTATCCTAAGAACACATGTACATCTTGTCAAAAATGATAATATGGTAAATTGAAATATATAAGAATTACTCACCAAGGTATCTTTGGGCTCATTGCCCTCTATTATTACTTGAAACTTCATCTGAATATATCAGTTGCACGTTCTCAATCAAAAATTTAGTTTAAATAAAGGAAATTTTTATTTAACGTAAACTAATAAGCAGACAGCTAACTAGCACCCACAGCATGTTCATTCGGTTTCTATTAGGACTAGCAATGTCTGCTCGTTGTTTCTTTGATGAAAACTTTTTCAATCCACCTATCGAACTAATGATTTCTTGCACATAAGGTGTAAGTATCATTGTGAAATTAAACCTTTTCCTTACATTAATAAACAAAATCTGAAAATTTAAATCCTTTGAGATCAATTATTAAATTTCGCACGCGTTTTGGTCGTAATTTATATGACGGTTTAAATTAATTTAACAATATCTCAAAATTGATTCACTCATCTGAGAAAAGTGCACAGACAAAAAGTCACATACAACGACACACACACTCTCTTCCACATATAACTCGGCTTCCTTCGACCGGCCTAACAAGCACACAGAAATCTCGTCCAACTGAGTCAAATGGTGTATAATACACGGTATCCCAGGACTCGGTAAAAAGTCGATTTTCACATTGATAAAAAATTTTTTTTTATAACGAAATTTTTATGTTCTCTGTCAAAATTTGTTCAACACTTCACTAGTAAAACATATACAGAGGTTTTCAGACATCTAAACTCTCATTTTAAATTATCTTTAATTCTCCTTTACCTGCAAGCTTTACTGCTCCATCAGTACATAATCCAACAATACTTCGATAACAACTGTCGTAAAACTTCGAACGCACTTTCAAATTTCATCCCGCACTGCTGACCGATAAGAGAGCCATTCTGATCCTCGTTAACCGAACGCCGAAACGTGAACCTAATTCATACGATAGAGAAGTCCACTAGTCACAGATAGGATGCTTCGAGGAAATCAAAGCACCAACGGCGGTACAAAAAAATCCAACCATAACCAGATCAGGCACCGGAAGCTAGACACAGTTTGGAAACCGGCTTGCGAATTTTACTACCACTGCACAACAAAAAGAGCATCCGACCGTTTCGACACTTGAATCGAAACTGAATCCGGTGCCGTGGATGTACCGTCTTCTCGACTACAGCGTCGACTGAATAGCCACCCGCATGGTCGCGCGCCTTCGCCTGGCCACATCGTGCGTTGTCTCCACAATCATGAAAGAAACAACGCTTCCCAGCACATTCCGCCTGCAAGAGACGGTACCGTACTGGTGTTTCACTGCAACAAAACAAACGCCGGCAGCCAGTCGTATGGATTACGACACGCGGAAAGCCAGTGCCAGTAGCGGAGAGTAAATGCTTTCCTCCCACGAGAAGAGAACGGTACGACGGAGCATGTTGTGTTGCACGTAGCATGGCGCGTAAAACTGAATGTCACACCACACGTTGGCAACAAGTAATCTTGTCACACCGGTTGCGTGCCGAAATGCTTAACTGCTCGAACTGTTTTGATCAACAAACAACCAAGTTGAAGTATGTTTGCAATTAGAACGTAGTACTTGGGTATTATTCAATTATTATGGCGTATTCGAGGGGTAGTGTCTTCCAAATGAGACGAATTTATCGGGATAGCTGCTTCTAAACTTCAAAACATTTTTCATGTAGTTTCTGCTTTTTTCGATAGGATTTGCATCAGCTGATTGCGAAGGCCAATCAAGTGTCACAATACATTTTTCCCATTTCCATTCAGTACAGAGTTGGCTCCGGTGTTTGGGTTCATTATCTTCTTGCAAGATTATTATATTGTTCAAGTACAGATGCTTCCAAATGGCAACGTGTGTTAACTTGAGACCTTTCTTCATAAATTTCGCTTGTTCTTGACATAATGACTAGCTAGAATTGCGCAATAACAAAACCAAGACGTCCTTTTTGATCACTTAACCAACCCAGCCACATTTGTCATCGATGGATTTTTACTCCTTTAATCGTAAAGTATACTTTTTGACACACGACTTTCATCGCGATTGTTACTGTTTTCCTGACGGAAGGTTGACTTTGGCTTAATGTTTTTATTAATTAAAAATGCCTTTTAATTTGTACGTGGTTGGGTGTCAATTAAAAAATTTTAAAACTAGCTGCGTTATATTTTTTTGTTATAATTTTGAACGCTAATAACTCAGTGTTCTGTGGATGGATTTATATAATTTAACTACCAATCGATTTACATGATGATGATGGTCCCGCCTCATACCCCTACAAAGGTGTGAGCTGGACGATTTATCTAAATGATAATAAATATTGCATCACATATTTTAACCAGTTAACTAAATATAAAACGATCTGGTTAATCCAGCAGGTATAGATTCTGCTTCTAAAGTACAACTGAGAACAAGAAAACATTCAAATATTTCCGATTTACTATCCAGGGTCATTCAAGAAAATTTCCAACCCGGGAAGATCCTTGAACAAATCAGGAATCGAACCCGATATCTTTGTCAGTATCAGACAGTAATTCACCTGGCCCTTCCCGCCGGACCAGTTCATCGCTACACACATCAGCTACGATGGAGTAACGAGACTGCGGATGAGCAGAGCCAAGCCCAATTCCATCAACAACTTCCGATCCCTATTATTTCCGAAATATAATCAATAAATAATTCATCAAATCTTACAAAGTTAAGATTCGATCTCGACACGTAGAATGCTAAAGCTCTCAAAAATAAAAGAGAACATATCCAGTTTCAGTCATATTCAATTTCCAGATTGCCTCTACCTGCTTTGCGCGCGCGAGGCTCATACTTTTGTAGACAACTCATTTTTTTTTTAACTAAACAAATTATTAAAAATCCATCATCATCATACAGAACATAACAACCTAATGCGACTTACTTGAAAAAAAAAAACAAAAATAAAATAACTACAATCTTCGTCATTTTACACAGTTTTCGAAAAAATCAAATTGCACTAATTCATTAAAGATCTAATTACAAAATAGATTTTATGTGTGAAATACACAATTTTTTGAACTCCCTCAATGTTGCATCCCGCTTGATTCGTCCTGGCATCGAATTGAAAAAACTAATCCCTTTGTACAATAACGAGTTCTGGGATCTGGCTGACAAAAAGCTTGGTGTTCTCGCATCAGACGCATTTCTAGTATTGTACCTATGCAAGTCACTTCCTCTTTCAATCCGATCACACAAATATCGAGGCAGCATTCCATTTAAGATTTTGAAAATGAACACCATTGTTAAATAATATACTCTCTGTTTCACTGAAAGCCATTGTAATGCGTTCAATAGAATATTAGAGGAAGTATATCTATTACATTTCAAAATCAATCGCATGACCTTATTTTGCTATCGCTGGAGTCTCAATATTTGCGTGTTGTTAGCAAGGAACAGAATCGATGAGCAGAAGTCAATGTGATGAGAGATTATTGATTTATACAGAAGAATTTTACTACTGGTCGTTAAATCATTTTTCAGACGGCATAATACACCGTACTTTTTGGCAACCTTCTTAATGATGTTGTTAACGTGAGATTTGAATGTTAGCTTTTCATCAATTATGACTCCAAGATACTTCAACTCTCTAACGCGATCAATAATCTCTCCATCAATTTCAATGTTGGCTTCACGTCCAGTGCTTAAAGCAGAAATAACCATATATTTAGTTTTCGCGACATTCAGTTTTAACTGCTTGAATTTCAACCACTGAGCAAGATATATGAAATATCTCGACTCGCCAACACATCTCGAACCGGAACATCAGGTGGGCCAGAGAATGTAAGTCCTCGTTCAAATGTGCAACCGCTTCATCCAAATCCTTAGCTGTAATGAACAGAACAGTATCGTCAGCAAACAAATTTATTTCACAATTTCGATTCGGAAACATTTAACTTATACATGTATGGCAACGTCGTTTCACTATTTCAATAGCATATTATTGAAAAATTGGTTATAATCGACCTATGTTTTTACTAACCAATCACAGCAGGGCAAATGATGTCATCCTATTGATTTTTCGTGCACGGCCGACGGTTTCGATCGTTGGTCTGCACCTAGAATTTCATACAGTTTCATATCTGCTTCGTTCGGTATAGGTAGGGCTATCACCTGCACGGGCCTCGCCCGGTAGTACCGGACCTAAAGCTACCTGCCGGGCCGCACGTAACATTAGTTTGACAAGTGACAATTTAAAAATTGTTATGTAATTCCAGCACAATTCGAATTTCCATGTTGAGCATTCAGACGTTTCCAATCGTCAACAGTTTCATTAGTGTTAGTTTTCAGTTTTCTTCAACTCATTCAACAAGCCCTCCCGTTCACGTGCAAATAGTTTTTTGCTTGCCTAGGGTGGTAACCCTAGGTATAGGGAGTATTAACGTCATGCAAAAAAAGTGTCGTTCCCTTCTACATAGCATGAACGTTTGCACAAAAGTGAATTTATAAACAGTCACCAACAAAGCAGGCAGCTTGTCGCTTGCTGGATGCTTGCTTTTTGTGGTGTGTCATTTTCTTCCATCTGCTGCACACCGTGTTTATTTGAGTATACTGAATCTGTTGATTCTACGGGAACTATCAGGCCAATTCAGAACTTTCGGCGATAGATTTTTTGGACCTACATAATTAGAAGCGCTCATTTAGCATGTGTGCTGTGCGGCGCTGTATGCCAAATATGTGTTCGTTTGTGTGGGTGTTCACTACATTTGATTCACCGGAGAGCAATTGGGTTGCTAGGGTTACCACCATGTTCACTTTTCTCGCCCGGCAAGCAGAAAACGATTTGCACGTGAGCGACGTGGATTGTTGGATGAGTCAAGGAAAACTGAAACTGAGCACCAATGAAACTGTTGACGATTAAAAACGTCTTATAGCTCAACACGAAAATTCGAATTGAATTACATATCACTAGTCAAACTAATGTTTTTTTTTGTTTTTAAAGCCCGGTAGCCTTGCAAGTAGTTCTAGGCCCGTGCAGATGGAAATCGGACCTGTAGGTGAGATTTATTCTTAGCATCAGTCGAGGAACAAGGGTAACTTTCAGAGCAAGATACAATAGATTACATTAATGTGTTTAAGGAAGTTATATATGAGCAAGATATATGAAATATCCCGACTCGCCAACACATCTCGAACCGGAACATCAGGTGGGCTACCTTGGAGCAGATTGGTCTATCACAAATATCACCTTCCCGGGTTGGCGGTTCAATGCATAGGGCACTGATTCGAGCCCCGACCTGGAAGGATTCGTAGTGTCAGTAGAATCGTAGCACTAGCCATGTAATGGTTTTGTACACTCTGAATCGGCTGCGAAGTCTGTTGAAACAGAAGGTCCACTACAGGAATGTAATACGAAGGCTTTGCTTGTAAGTATCACCTTCAGATAGCCCACCTTAGCCAACGAGTCATTACCCGGTATAGAACAATGCGATGGGACCCAGTTCTCACTATATGTTTTGAAGATGGAATTATATTATTTCTCGATGAACATTATTATAAATAATTCTTGAACCCAGCTGACGATGATATATCAGTAACGTTAGTATTTCACAATTATTTGCCTTTTCGTTCAAATTTAAATCTATTAATGAGTTGTTTCAAAATTGCATTTTTGAGAGTTTCAAAATTGCATTTTTAATGTCATTAAGATCGGTCGAGTCGTACAGAATCTTGTAATTTTTTTCTATGCGCACAGTTTTCTCAGAAATCGCTGTCCCCATTTGGACCCACTTGGGCTCATTTATTGCTATACTGGGGTAACAAATCACGTTGAAATGGATTATCGTTCTAAGAGACGTAATCAACAAAACGAATCACTTTCTCAGAAATACCTTAACCATATTCGGACAAACGAGGTTCTTTTGAAAGCTATGACATGGTCATAGATCACGTTCGAATGTTTCGTTACGGTGAAATAATGTAGACTTGACTTATTCGATTTAAGATGGCTTAGCCGCATTTGGGAGAAACAATGTGGAGTGAAAGATCATGATGAGCAATTCCGGCTCCGAATAAATATCCAAATAAGTGACACAACCGACACATTTTTTCGATTATTGTTCACCACATTACAATGTCTAAGTTAAAAAGACTGACATTCAACGGATCATTTTTTAATTAATTTACCATATAGTAATATATGATGATAGTGCGAAATAATAATGCCAACAAGAGACTGTACGACCATACCATTCGCTGTTACCTCAGGACTTCCTCAAGGAACTCACATTTGATCTTTATATTTTTACTCTACCTCAACGATCTACATTTCTGTTGATCAAGTGTATGGAGCTCGCCGATGCCTATAAACTAGTCCATATCATCAAATCCAAAGCTGGCACGAAATTCTTACAAGAACAGTGAGATAATTTGACTAATTGGTGTGATATCAACAGAATACACGGAAAACCCTCCAATCAAAAAATTACGATCTCGCATTTTTTTATTTTTGCAGTTGTTGTTTTAACTAATAATTAGTTGATTCAACCAATTTGCTATTTGATTTGCACATATTGAAGTAGTTGAAAAATATGTTGTTTTTAATGCTGTTTAATGTCAAAAACAGCACAAAGCAAAACAAAAATCGCAATGGAAAATCAATCATTACTTTAGTTGAAATTCAAACGCGTTTCTTAAACATTTTCATGCAAATGAAATTCGCTTATTATATGTTTGTAAAACTCGTGAAGAGTAACTTTTGAATGATAGTAAATTAATGATTATCATAACTCTAGTTGTCAGAATATTAATGTGATGATAAATTATCTACATCTTTACTGCTCTGGTGTTAAAAGAAGAAACGATTGATATAAAGTAGTGCTATGCACAGAACTGATAAACGTTAGAGATATTGCAATTAACAAAACGTGTTTAACCAAAACTAGAACCCAGTGAATTGTATGCGTTTGGATTTTGGTCTTAAAATCAACTTGATTCTTCATCGTGAAATGCATGTTAATGAATGAGCATCATGTTATCTTCAAGTCATGTTCAAAAATTGTATGAACAAAGTGATTAAATTGATAATGTTTAATATTCATTTATACAATCTGTTGAAACTGTAAGTTGCAATGGCTCAAAAAATAAAAATCAGTGCATTCGATTCGACTTTTTGCTCGTAAGTAATATAGTGGTCACAATTAGAAAGTTTCGTTGACATCAGCATTACTAAAAGACAGTATATTAAAAACAAAAATAAAAATGGTTTCAATGAATAATTCATTTAATATAAAGCAACAACAACATAAACTTTTATTTATACCGTCATAATATAATATATTATTCATATTGAATATTAAATATTTTTTCATATATCTTAACATACCGAATTTTCATTTAAAAAATCAGAACGTATATCAATAAGGAATATTTTATTGTCATTCAAAATCAATAATTTTGCTTAAGTTGAAATAACTAATCGTAATTTCTAAAACAACTAAAACCGATTTGTTTTTCAACTCACATAACTGTTAAATTAAAAACAAGGTCGGTAGTTGTAACTAAAATCTTTATTGAAGTTGAAAGGTGTGTGTCTTGACTAACTGACAGCATCTTATTTTCAACCAAAAATTTCGATATTTCAATCATCGTTTCTGTTGATCGAAAAACAAAAATGACAGTTTAGAAAAAACAACAATCGATTAGTTGTACCAAATTTTAACCAATCAAATTCAGAAAAATAACTAATATTTTAGTTGTTTCACGATCGCGAGGGATTCCGTGTAGTTTCATATATTTTAGCCGCAAACAGTATGTAGTCATGCTCAACTATAATATGTCACAAACTGTTCTCGAACGCACATCGTCTGTTATGGACCTTGATGTCCTCTTGGATTCTAAGTAAAGTTTACTATCCCCAAACCTTCAAAGCTACTAGGACTCATTCTGCGAGTTACAGGAAAAATCGCTGATGCATATTGTATGAAAACACATCTTCCTAACCTAAATTTGTTCGATTGACTCTTCGTCATCTTGGGTGGATACTTTCAAATAACCATGATCGATGCAAACAGGTTGATCTTGATTTGTTATCCATCCGTTGCAATGTTTGCTAGGTAATTTTTGTGACAGATCCACTTCATCCACGAATCGATATCTACTAAAAACAATTTTGACGGAAACTAACTCCAACGAGATTTTTGTTGCTCCAAGTGAACCGACATGGACATACAAGTGAACATCCATTAAAAATCATCGTTTCACGCATAACATTTCCATAACATTATTTGATCCATGAAGCTTGCTATTACAACAAACACAACAACGTGACCCAAAACTGTTTTCATTCGGGCGTGTAGTCGTTTTTAGTCTCGGAGTGAGTCTATTATTGTCGCTTATGGGCATTTTATTGAATAATTACATTCGATTCAAGTAAATTATTTCGTATCTAACAAAAACAATTTGAGAAAAAAACTGACCTGCGATAAAGTTATCGTTGATACGGGACTCGAACCCGGTGCTTTCTCCAATCCAGCGAAATCGATGAACAAACCAGGAAACGCCGCACTGATTATAATAGTTGATATTTTATAATTTTCAATAGCATACATCATTGATATTTTAAAGTACAAAATATTGACATCCTATAAAAAATATTCGATCGTCTGAGAGGAAGAATCACACAATTTCATACACACCAATACAAGCTCTAATTAACCTAAAGAGTTCCATTGAAACTTTGGATCGTGTCGTCTAGACAAGGCAAATTCAATACGACTAATAATGCACTGGAAACGAAACAGAGCATCGGCGTCCGCACCGCATTTTTACAACCATCGTTTCACGATTGGACGGCACGGCCGGGTCCGTCTAATGGTGTCAAAAGAAAATCGAGACGAGTAAAAATCACTTGTTTGGATAGATTCCATTACACGAATCGATTCGTTTTTATTTTTATATCAGGTTTCCTTTAACCGAAGCAGAAGATAAACGATTTTTCTTGCACTTTTTTTTCCTACACTCGACATTCAATCCACCAAAATATTTCAGTCCCAAAGCGAGGGGGTTTCCAGATGCAGTTTTCGTGTATCCTACTTATCGCTCCCGGTCTGGGTTGTACCAGTAGCGGAAAAGTTCCCAGGCATCACTCTTCTTCAATGGCGCAGCGAATGGAACGGATCATCACATTTTTCCAAACGAGTGGAAATTAAGTGCCGAGAATAGATCTATTAGGTATGCGTTAGAAGTGTAAATGGCCGAAATGGACATTCGAAACGATGAACTATGGATGTGAGTATTAGGGAGACGCGTTTCAAATTGAATGCGTATTAAATATGTGCCACCAGCAGGAACCGAAAGTTCGTGAAGACGCGGAAAGATGGAGTAGAAGTAGACTAATATTCGATGAATTATGTGTTGGATAAGAGAACACATTTACGTCATACGATAATATTTTAAATATTAGATAGTTCCAAAGATATTCTCAAGCAATATAGGTTAACGGATTCCGTAGTCATCTCATATACGAAAACCATTATCACTGTACCATCACAGAACAAATAGCGCTCAAATGAAAGAATGGTAATGGTGATGGTTAAATATGTCAAACTTTATGATGGAAACGTCAAATCTATCGTCTCCCCTAACCACCGGGAAATAGATGGGAAAAAGACTGATAGCCGAAACGAAAATTAGTTGAACAAAGCCATCACAGAATCTAGACTCGAAAAATCTTTTTACCTATTCAACAACTAATTTAACCACTGTTTTGCGAAAGTTGTAGTAACGCGTACCATTGAAACACGGAAATTGTTCAATGCGCTGAGTATTTGAAAGAAATTCGATGATTATTACGTTAAATTTTGCAGAGCAACTCAAGTAACAGCGCGAATTTGCGAAATTCCGGTCATCATATCTTAGTAAGAATAACTGTATTTTTGTCTTTTTCAACTAAAACTTAACATTTATTGACATTTGTTGGTAAATATTTTTATGTGATCCAAAAAATCATTCGAAATTTATGAGTTCCCCTTTTCGAAACATTTACAACACATTTGAAACTAGTAAGCTGTGGCACTTGAAACTCAATTTAACTTTAACAGAAACTGAAGAAATGTGAAAAAAAATCTAACCCCAAAACAATCCAAAGCACTTCCCTTGTTCTCAATTACCAAACAGCAGCACTCACCGTGTATAAACGGGATAAGGTCATGGAAGCAGGTGTGCTCCGGACGTTGTCGCTTGCTGCCATCGCCATAAAGATTTTCTTAACCTTTTCTCTGTTTAGATCATCAATAATGGAGATTTTCTTGGCACTCGACTCTCGTTTTCACTTTCCACCAATGTGTTACATCACCGCCCACTTTCAGTGCACAGTAGATTCAAATACTTATATGGCTAAAACCACGTTTTAAAAATATCGCATTGAGAAACTTGAGAAACATTTTTTGCCTATTGAATTCGTAGAATGTGTTACGAACTGAATTTTAGCTTAAACGTATTAACGTGCGTGAAACAAATCGCTATAATATTGACCACTGTGCAATGGTGACTGGCAGCTACTTGCTACTGAAAAGGAAGATATTATCGCATCCATCAAAAGTTTTTGTCTACTTACCAGGCAATGGCCAGCAGGGGATAAAACTAAGCACGATTTACAGGACTCGTAAGAGAATGCCAAAACCATATTTATCGGTACGATCAATTGGAGTCGTTTAAACATAACGTCATCGCATCGATACTTTAGTACGATGGGGCTATAAAATTTAATAACAATTATGGAACGATGACTTTGATTTCACTGGCGGAAGCTAATGTGTGTCGTAAATATTTTAGTGACCTACATTCGCTTTCACTACATAGTATAATTAACACACCGTACCGAATTTTTCAACATGCTTTGAGCAACTTCTTGTTTAAGCGATAGTGTATCCAAACCACGAGAAGTAGAGCAGAGGGTAGACATTTTCGCAAACCCGAATGTGACCTGTACTCGGTCGAAAAAAAAACTATTACCCGAACCCAAAATTAATTTTTGTTCCAAACCCGAATCCGACCAAACTAATTTTTTAAACTTATCAATGCTGAAATTTTTCATGTCACTATAAAAGATTTTTTTCCCTAAGAGCCTGTGACCGGATATTTGCGGACTATATCGCTTCCTGTATAACACAGATTCGTCAATATTTTTTGTTGTTTGCAACATTTTGATTTATTTTATAGAAAATGTGAATGTGGAAATAAACTGTTTTGTAGAAATCACTAATTAATTTAATTATCGGTCTAAAATACAATTTTTGTTTACCGAATTATCTGTTAGTGTATATGATTGAACTTACTGAACTGTTTACCGAAAAAAAACTTACTTTTGAAAATTCCGTAAACAGTATTTAGATAAGTTACTCGATTAACACAACAATGAATGACATTACATATTCTACTAAAGGTCGTACCAAAGATTCGTTGGGGCTGAAAGTAGAAATGCCAGAATAGAAAATCTGTATTACCCAAAAATAAAAATCTGTATTTATATGTATCTACTACACAACAAAAAATGATTGTAACAATCTTGATGAAACTATCAATTGATGTGCAAAAAATGAACACGTACTGAATATCAAATGCAAAATATTGTAAATAAATCACACGTTATTACATCGAAACAATGTATTGAAGAGATTCCATCAGTTTTCGCACATCAATTGATAATTACATCGAGATTGTTGTATTAAATAAAAAAAAATACAACGAAATCATCTTTTTTATACAATATAAATTTCATTGAATTTCACAATACAAAAATGTTTTTACTAATCTGTATCTAATTTCACGTAATAGTAACAGACACTAGTAGATACTCAAAACTGATACTCTGCTGAAGATTGCAAATAACATATTGAAATACTAGTACCTGTGCCTGTAACTATTTCGTCTCATTTTTCGTTTTTCTTATATACTACGTTTTTAGAATGATAAATTCCATGATTGGTGGAATACACAGCAATATTGAATATGATGTTTGTAACTTTTCATCAACAATTGGAATCAAAATGACATACTCCCTACCATTCCATATACTTATCTAGGCTCAAACTGTTAACTTCGTAAGTTGACATGGGATTTTAGCGCCTAATATGTTAGCTTCAGGCCGCAGCCAGAGTGAGCGCGAGAAGCTAAGCCGAGCTTCTTGCTGATCAAATCGAGAAGTCTACTAACAGCAAATCAAAGGGACCTTGCCAGAGTGAAAGTCGGGCAGATTTCTCGCTTGTACTCTGACAGGGTCTTTTAGTTTTGCTGTTAGTATATTTCCCGCGTTTGACCTGCTAATGTCTCGTCTCGTCTCAGTTTCTCGCACTCACTCTGTCTGCGGCCTAAGTCAAGCCATTCAACTGTCAATCTGACAAAATTTCAAAATGCGATGACCTTCATAAACATAAGTTAAAATTTGTCTATTTTCCAAATAATATCAATATATTTCCAAAACATTTAGTGATTTATCAATTGATTATGAAACTTGTATCCCATCACTGATACAAAAGTGAGCTCATACGATAAAGTTTAATATGTATGTTAATGGATGTTTTTTTCAATTTCCTAAAAGTATCCGGCTCATCTCTGGTCTCCCCTATATTATAAAACTCTTCTCTTCAAATATTGAAGTCAATTATAAATTAAATAATTTTCATCAAACAGACTTGACTTTGAGATAAACTCACCATTCCTTTGGATGTAAATGGTGAACAATTTTTGTGCCTGTCTCCTGATCTACCTGTAACCGATTCATTAGAGTTTTCCGTATGAAGAAAAACAAATTTTGATCTCCATCGGAAGAGAAGACTAAGTTTACCTAAAACTCATAAGACGGAAACAAGTAGGTTAAACGGATTACAAAGCATCTTGTGGCCATCAAAACTACTTACATTAAATCACATTGAGATTTTCTTTATTTCAAATATTAGGTGTACAACTTTGCTTCCGCGGTTTTTTACTAATTTTAAAGCTTTATTGCGAAAAAGTGCTTACAGATGCATTATTCCAAGTATTATCCGTCGCTAGCGACAACTTTTTCCCATCTTTCCGGAAATTTTCGGAATTCCCGGCTCGAAAAATGGAGTCCTCTTTTGACGCTATCCATGAAGCAATCCATTTTTCCAACTCTTCGAAGGATTGAAAATGTTGATCTACCAGGCCGTGTGCCATCGAATGGAATAGGTGGAAGTCAGAAGGGGCGACATCTGGGGAATACGGCGTGTGGTGCAAGACTTCTCATTTCAGCGTTTCCAGGTACTTTTGGACCACGTTTGCGACGTGAGGCCGAGCATTGTCGTGTTGGAGGATGACTTTGTCATGTCACTCTTGATATTGTGGCCGCTTTTCTTTCAGCGCGCGACTAAGGCGCATCAGTTGCGTTCGGTAGCGATCTCCTGTGATGGTTTCACCCGGTATTAAGAGCTCGTAGTAAATTGTTATTCATCTTTGGAGGTTTTTTCTCTTCCACCATCATGTTTGTCTTCGACATCGAAATCACCATTTTTAAAACGTTGAAACCACTCCCGACACGTTCTTTTAGCAGCATTACCGTAAGTTTCTGAAAGCATTAGATGCGCTTCAGTTGCATTTTTTCGAATTGTAACAGAAAAGTAAAACTTCCCGCAAATGGTGAGAATTGGGCGCATAAACAGACATTTTCGAGCGTGAATATTACGAAAACAAGAACAACTGTCACTGAAACGGCAATGACAATTCGTTAGGCACTGTACAAACTCACTTTAAAAGCATTATCATCTATGTATTTTAACCAGCCTCAGCCGGTACAGCCACCTATCGGAAAACGGCGGAAGCAAAGTTGTACACCTGATAGATAAATTTGAAAACAATTCAAATTAAAAAAGTAAACTGGGTTAAAATGGCTGCAAATCGTTTCTTGCTGTGGCTTATTTTGATAAACTGTATGGACGAACTCCAAAGCAAAAGTAGCCATTTTCTGGGCCTTCCGTTTACTTTACTCTCTGTTATAAGCGTTTTCCAATTGATACTTATAGTTATGTGACATCTACATACTTATCATTTAAAGTACAGAATTGAACATGCTTGGATTCAATCCCGTTACGATAGAGGAAGTCTCTCATGAACTCGTATGTACATATTATTAGTATTGAGAACTCAACCGTGCATGTTATATCGTATATAATAGATCATAATCGCAAATTCAATAATAGCTTAAGCGTCAAACACCCAACCCATTATCAGAACAATTCATTGTACATTTACACAATGAACTCAGTATTCCGCAAACAATGCAACCAGACAACGCAGAGAATTACGAAAAACTTATTTATTTCAATTCACTGCCATCAAAAACTGCTAACGATTTATTCAAAACGAATTCTCTACCATCGCCGCCGGATATGATTGATAACATATGGAGGTCGAAGGAAAAACTGTTGAATGTTGGTCGCGCAGTTTTTCTCTGCCGGTCAAAGAGTCTGCTGTTAATGAGAGGAAAAACTGTATGAAGCTATGATGCCAACGATGATACGCTCGAAATGGAGCGTGTGGCCGACGTTGATGGATGATAATTGGAATGGTGTTCAGTTTTTCCGTGCCGGCGAGGATAACGCCGCTATTGCCCGGATACGCATAGGTAACAAATATAGGCCAAAGTTTTAACATTTTTTACCTGGAAATTCTGGAAATTTTTACGCTTTCTGGAAATTCTCAAGTTTGACTTTAATTACAATAACAATATACAATTACTATATCTAATATTATACTCATATTTCATTCACTGAATTGAGAGATTCCCTAAAACAATAAAATTTGTTGTTATACTCCATTTTGTAGTTAATAAAATGTATTGGAATTTGCCATTTAGCAAGTATAATTGATCCTTTAAACCCAAGTGGCATTTAAAGGCAAAAAAATCAATTATGTCAAATATACATCTGACTTGAACTGCCCATACTCACATGTCTTTCTTATATGGAAAGTCGGCAAGTTGAGATAAGGACCTGATTTTACCTTTTTTTACAATCTTTGTGCCACAAAACAAAAAATTCCGAAGCAGTGGCACGAAATATTTGTAATACATCTCGAAAATTTTGATATTATCTTAATGACGAATTTCGCGCTAAATCGTTTTCAGAGTGGCAGCACCCTATCAGATTTTAAACTTCAGAATTAAAAACGTGACCAAACATTATTGAAATATTTTATTATAATAAATTATAAAAGAAAGATATGTTTTTTGAAAATGTTAGACGCTACGGGCTCCCTGGAGTAATTATTTTTCCATTGATTTTATAGACAAAAACTTCAAACGCGTTTTTCTCGAAAGCAGGATTTGAAAGTCAGTGTCCATCGTCATTCAAAAACTACTGCACCAATTTTGCACATACTTTATACATATAAAAAACCAGACCGCAACGTTTTCCTTTTCGTTGTTTGTGCTTTGGGGAGGTTTAACAGCTACAAAATGGCGGATTTTTTCGTGAAAAATCGTAGTTTTTACTTCGACCAACCACCAAAAATGGAGCCCACTGGATTATTGTCTTTTCTTGAGCTAGTTCCTGGATTGGTTTGTGAATTTGACAAACCAGGAGGCACAGTTTTTGGTTTTAAATTTGGCTTTTTAGCTTTAACACGGGGATCTTTTTTTGAAGGTATAATTTTAGGTGTCTTTTTTGGTATTTTGTGGTTTGTTAATCTCCTCTTAACAGACCCTTGAGGAGTGACCCTCAAGAAAGTAAACAAAATCAAACAGAAACGTTGAGGTCTACAAAACATTCTTCTCTAACTATGCTACGTTGATTTGTTCACTTCTGATTAGTCTGCGCTGAGATACAGTGGACACCGCAAGTCATGATTTTTAAGAAGCGTCCTCAAAAATACCTCTTCATCGACTTATTACTCAATGTTTTTCCACGAAGAAATTACAAAATGTTGATCGAATGGTACTTTTTATCATGCAAAACACTTGAATTTATTTTGTTGAACGATAATTCTGGGAAAAAATCTTAAAAATGGTAATTTTTTTCATTGTTTAGACCCTACCCTCCCTTAATCGACTCCTACACTGAAAATATCGACTTTGAAAATTTGAAGGCGATTTTCAAAAAAAAATTTTCTGATTAGGATGAAATTTTGTTACAAGATAGGTGATTATGTTCCCTACCTACAGTCAAAAATTCAATTTTACTTTTAAGGAAAATTTAGCCTTGTTCAAACTGATTTTGTTTTTCAGTGTAATTTTATCAAAAACTAAACCAATGAGTCATAATTAATTAAGAATTTAATAAAACTCAGTTTGTGAGAAGAGTCTAATATAGCAACTAAGTATTTTTTATTTAATCAAGAATTCCATGGAAAAGAATTTATGTCATTAAAGAAATATTCTATCATTAAATCTTTATTTTCGTTTTTTCTAAGCAAAGATCGAGAAAAGAAATAACCCCCACAACATTATGCTTTGAATTAAACACAAATATTCATTTATTTTTATATATAAAATTTGTATTAAAGCTATCTTAATGCTCGCTATTTTTGCCTTTCTCATATAAAAAGGTTACACAGAAAGAAAAGATGAAACTTACACGACCTGTAAACCGATAGTACTATGAAATAGACATCAGTTGAAACGAAAATCTGATTTAAAACCATGATTGATGTAAAATTACATTAAGATTCATTTAGTTTTTCATTGAACAAGACTGTATATTTACAAACCGCTAAGTTTTGTAATGTAACTTTCCATTCAATTACCTGCTCCAAATATGTGCATGAAAATAAATGTAAATTCACAAAATATTTTTATCTGTGTATGCAATCACTGTGAAAACCGACTTTTGAACCGAGGCCCGGAAGGGCCGAGTGTCATATACCATTCGACTCAGTTCGTCGAGTACGCAAAATGTCTGTGTATGTATGTGTGTGTGTATGAGTGTGTGTGCGTATGTGTGTATGTAACGTTTTTTTGCACTAACTTTTCTCGGAGATGGCTGAACCTTATTCCTTAGAAACGATGACTGTTCGCTGCATAAGAAGTCATGAGTTATAAGTTTGTCAATTTTACCATCAAGGTAAGGTACAAATTCATCAACAGGTTTGATGATGGTTTCCAAATCACCTCAATCTGCGAGGGTGATGGCAACATTTGTTCGAGTTAGCGCGAAACTCGTCTAATGTAGTTTTACTGTTTGTGTCATATGTATGTCTCATTTTACTGAACAAACACAATGTTTAAAAGTGTAGTAAGGATAAACTTCATTTGTCAAGCTCAAAATAATGCGTCGTTCGCCGGGGAAAAGTGATTTTTAGAGTATTTTTCTATTCTCATGATCATAAATAATCGCGTATTTTGTCTGTAGTACGTATTTTGTTCTTGTTATCACAATAAAACATTGATTATCAATTTTAGTAATTATTTTAATATTGTATCACTAATTACAAGCAAAATAAAATAAATTTCGATTATTGATATAATTTACTTCAAAGTTAAAAATTGCTATTTATTTGTAATTCTTTCACCCTCGGGTATCTTATTGTGTGTACACAAAGTTCATTCTCACTTTCTTTCAAACTGACTCTGCTCCCATTCTTATGCGTTGTCCGTTCCATACTTTACAAGTAGATTAAAACTCAATATACACAAATTAGTTACTGTCAAAGCAGGCAGTAAATATTTATTTCCTTCCGGATTGAGTGATTGCTTTTATCTCTTTGTGAACTCCATCATATTGGCCTGTCGGATATGAATCATTCTATTAATTGAGCGTATAACGTGTATCTTCGGGATAATAGAATATTCCTGGAACCAGTATATTCGGAACAAGTGACAGCGAAAGAATAACACACGCACAAGATACTTACAATTCTATAGGAAACTTGATTGATTATGTTATTCATCTTTGGATACTTGACGAAGTCATGAAAAACGGCGGGTATAACTACCCAATGGCTGTTTTGTATGCATGTTTACAGATTCACGAATGAATCGTTTGCAACGATGATTGAGTGGGTGTTGAAAGCAATTCATATGCAGCTCGACTATTGATGTCATATATTCATGTTATTTACTCGTCTATGACTATGGTTAAATATGATTTATTTAGGATTGACGCATGCATATTTGCAACACAAACCATTTAATGCTGAAAAAGAACATTATATTATCATCAGAAAAGCTTTTTTCGAAGAACTGAAACTTTTGGAATGGTGAATGTGAATATAAACACATTTGTGATTATTTGTAATTATTCTACTAATTTACCAAATATTAACATGTATACATTTCTGAGCTTGTTTGTTTGCTCGTGTTCCTAAAACCATATGTCAATTTCCAGTATTGGACAAAACATGTGCACCTCAAACCTATAGAAAGTATCAGTAAACTTGAATGTTTCGAAATCGAGCCAGTAACTGCAGTTGACGAATCGGGTGTCTAGATGTATGCTTCATAATTATAGCAGCAATTTGCAGTCAATTGGCAGTTCACCGGCAGTGTTATATTGACACGAGCCGTTTTTTGCTAGTCAAAAAAAAGGAAAACCTTCTCATTTTCTTGGATTAATTTCTCATGAAGTTTTGAAAAAGATGTGGTTGCTCGACAAAACTGCTCTTAACACATCACACAATAAGTCGTGTGGCTGACACACCATTGATGACACACTATCATTGCCAAATTCATATGACGTTTATAAATTTTCAAAAGATTATGTGTGAAATTTCATGACATTTCTATTAGTCAGAAAAAAGTGACAGCCATTTAAGAGAAGGTATTTTTGACATTTTCAAAATAATAGATTCAAAACGATTGCTTCTTGGTGAAAAACATACTGTACGAGTTTAGCACTGAGCAGATCAATGATGAGTCAAAGACGAAACGTAAAAATAATAAAAACGGTTATGTGCCCTAGTACAAAATTTGACTAACCCCTAAATGACCAAACCTGCATCGGCCAGAAATAGTCGAAAACACGTTTTTGTCCGGCACGTCAGAAAAGGCATTGCACTTCGTTGCAAAACAAAAAGTGTTCTGAGGGTAGCAGAAACTTTACGTCTGCTTAGCGGTTCAAATTGAACTGCCGAGTTTAGCACTAAGCAGTTCAATTTGAACTGCTCTGCACTGATGAGTCAAAGACGAAACGTAAAAATAATACTGTACAAGCTCAGTAATGGCTTCAAAAGTGTGATCCGGACTCTGCTTCATCGAAAAAACCAATTGTTCTTGTTTTGCTGAACTTAAACGTGATCGTACAGACACGCTCCGGTTGTCCAATTGTGAGGTGGTTACTCCAGAAAACATCGAAAAAGTCCACAAATCGGTTATAGCTAATGGCAAAATTAAAATTTCGGGGGATAGCTGAGGCCGTACAGATATCAGAAGGCAGTGTGTTATGCATGAGCACTTGATTATGAGAAAACTCTTTTCAAAGTGGGTGCCTCGTTTACTCACAGTCAATCGGAAACAGCAACGTACTGATGATTCAGAGCAGTATTTGGCAGTACTGGTTTACGAGTAATAAATCAGATTTTTTTTCGTCGATATGAGACAATCGATGAAACAGTGATCAAAACGATCATCGTTATTTCTCTGAACCAAGAAGTAACAGTCGTTTGATTTTCAAACTTGATCAATGGTCCAATAGCAGCTTTCAAACAAGTCTACACTTGTTAAAATACATGACAGCCAACTGATCTAGTAGTAGCTTTCAAACGAATCTGTCATCTCTGAGAAAATCGAGTGTTAAAAGAACAATGCGTATTGCTGTTTACGTCACCTATGCCATTATATCTCCGGAGCCGAAAGTAACAGTCATTTGGTTTTCAAACTTGATCAATGGCTTAATAGTAGCTTTCAAACAAGCTTGAGCATATTTCCATCGGCTCAGCCATCTCTGAGAAAATTGAGCGAAAATGAACAATGCGTTTTGTCGGTTACGTCACTTATGTCATTATATCTCTGGAACTAGAAGGAACAGTTATTTGATCTTTGAATTTTATGAATGGTCCAGTAGTAGTTTTCAAACAAACCTAAGATTATTAAAATTGGTTCAACCATTTCTAAGAATAGTGAGCGGTAAATAAACGCACTGTCGATTACGTCACTTATACTATTATACATACGGAGCAGAAAAAAAGTCATTTGATTTTCAAAATAAATCAATGAACCAATAGTAGCTTTCAAACAAGTCTGAGTGTGTTGAAATCGGTTCTGTCATATCTGAGATTACGTCACTGGAGGGAATAGTTATTTGGTTTTTGAATTTGATCAATTACTAAATTGTAGCCTCCAAATAAGATTAGGATTGTTAAAATTGATTCAGCCATCTCTGAGAAAAGTAGGCTGTAAAAAAGAACGCACTTTGTCGGTTACTTCACTTTGATCTTCGAACTTGATCAATGGCCCAATAGTAGCTTTTAAACGAGCCTAAGTTTGTTGAGCAATAAAAATACATTGCGTTTTGTCGGTTATGTCACATATACCATCATATCTCCGGAACCAGAAGTCACAGCTATTTTATCTTCAAACTTGATGAATGGCGCAAAGTAGCCTAAAATGAGTTTGTTAAAATTGATTCAGTCATCTCTGAGAAAATTGAGCGCTAAAAAAACATCGTGTTTTGACACATTAACTGGTTGCTAAAGATTATTTTTGGTTTTGGCGAAAGTCGATTTTATGCTAAGGATACAGGACCGATTACACTGTTCTTTACGTTTCGTCTTCGACTCACCAGTGCAGAGCAGTTCAAATCGAACTGCTTAGTGCAAACTTAAACAGTCCATTCGTCTATTGGGGACGTCAGGATAGACATTAGGTTTCGGTGCAATATAAAAAAGTACTTCGCCTACAGCGTTAACTTTACGTCTGCTTAAAGGTTCAAATTGAATTGTTTAAGTTGGCACTATGCAGTTCTATTTGAGCTGCTCTGAGCTGACGAGTTGAAGAAGAAACGTAAAGAACAGTGGTTACTAATGTTTTGTCCAATTTGTTAACATTTTTCGGAATCACTTAAACCGAAGACAATATAAAATAGATTTTCTTAACCATCAATCATCGACCAGATCTACAAATTCGAAAATTGCAAAGATCAGTTTTATTCCTTCTCAGCGTACTTAGTACGATTATTGTGTATGTTAAAATTTCTAATAGTCCAAATTTCCGGAATTAGACTAAATTTGCTAGTAAAAGTTGAGTTACACCTTTCTTTTATTCAGTAATATAATATAATTTTTTCAGGCACACTGCTT
The DNA here is from genome assembly GCF_030247185.1 of Malaya genurostris. Classification (NCBI taxonomy): domain Eukaryota; kingdom Metazoa; phylum Arthropoda; class Insecta; order Diptera; family Culicidae; genus Malaya; species Malaya genurostris. Next base: position 67,442,277 of record NC_080570.1, on the reverse strand, counting down.
AAGCTCTAAGATGCTGGCTTTTTCTAACTTTTGTTAACGACTAACATAAAACTGTAATATTGTATTGGTGTTGAAATCAGCAAGTGGTCGATGAACTTCAGCGTGAGTCTTCCAGATGACGTTGGTAAATATTTATGCTGGCCGCATCCTTCGATCCGTATGGGTCCGCGGGAAACACCCCCAGGCTACGAAGACCCGGTGGGTGGCCCGCATGCTGGTCATCGATTGGAGCGGTCTTCCATTGGGGTTGATGGTTATGTTACGGAAGAGAATGAAAGAGACATAGACTAGTCAATATTGTAGAAAAACGGGGTAGAAAGGAGATATGGGAACGAAATGCCTAGAAAACGACAGATAGCTAATTAGTTGACAACGAGATGGTGAAGAGACGGGGAAGGGGAGAACAGAAAAGTTAGTGAAAACAAAAAGATCTAGTTAGTTCCAATGAAGATGGTGGACAGGACGAAAGATGAGTTACACCTTGAAATCAAATGGTTTAATACTAACTTTATTGTTAGTTTTACCGTTGAATTATTGGATTGTGGTGGAATAAAATAAAAAAATCAAAAAGCGTGTAAGTATGACAAGAAAAGTTTATTTCATTTTGTTGATTTTTATGTCGAGAAGCTGTCATAATCTTCGCTATACAATTAATCAATATTCTGACATAGAATGAATGAATTGATTAGGAATAATTTTCAAAAAGGTACACTCCAGAGGATGAATGTGAACCTGTAAACTTTCTCAAACCCATTCTTTCTGCGATTTATGTTGAATTTTTGTGCTAGAGGAAGAACAAGACTAGAAACTGTCTTGAACTTAGATTTTAGTTTTCACCAGGGCTAGAGACACTGACCAGGCGGATAGATAGATTCAATGTTGCGAAAATATCACCATTGAAAAAAATTATGCTCGATTTTGGACATCGATTATCACTATCCGCAAAATCAGCGATGATTATGATCACGTGAAGTATGGAAAAAATCTCATCCCGTAATGAAATGATAATCATTTAAAATCATTCTCACGATTATCAGCAATGCAGTGATTTTACCTGAAAATGGCGATATTCAATGTAACGGGTGATACTTTGGAAATCAATTTCAAACGTATTCTAATATGCCATGCTGTTATTAAAAACAATTATAATGTCATCACAAAGCATATTTCATGCAGCAGTTTAACACACAATATTAACACTATTCACTTTAATTTCATACAGAGAAGGAACAGGAGCGCAGGAGCGAACACTAAAAAGCGTTCAGCGCTCTACCAAGTACCGCTCTATATTAGCCAACATAGCTTCTACGCTTAGGGCTGGTTCAGACGCTGCGCGAAACTCTGCACTCCTGTTACTTCTATAAATCAAATACGTGCTAAATAGCGTTTAATTGGGTGAAATCTAATACCATGAGAGTGAATCAATTCTGTAATTAAAACTAAGTTTTTTGTCCCTATAATTAATAATCAGAATGTATTTTTTTCGCTGTATTTGCTTTGCATATTGCTTATGCGTGTTGCGCTATTGACATCTGAATACCATCATCTGCCAGTGAAAATCGCTGCATGGTTGATATTCGTGAGAACTATCATTAATAATCATGTGTGAATTTAAAGCATATGACTGTGATGATATTGATTGAAATGAGATTATACTCATCGGCGATATTTGACTAGGTGATAATTGCGAAATACTGTTCGTGATAATGCTGCCCCAATACGGTTTCTTCTACGCGGATTTCCGAAGCTACGCGTGTTTTTAAAGCGGTTTTCTTGTTCTATCTTAGAAATGCATGAAACTTTGAGATCTGGTGTTATTCCGAATTTTTATTTTTAAATAAACTGATAGACACTTGGCAAATTTTCGATTTAAAAATATGACCAGATTACACCAGATCTCGACGTCTAATACATTTTAAGACATTCGGCATTAAAAACAACATTTGTTTCGATTTTGAAAGTCTCAAAATTTCCCAAAGTCTATTAGGACAACAATCCATCGAGATCTGATGTTATCTCTAAAACAATATTTTTTTTTTGATGAAGAGGTTCTCTGGAACTTTTAAATGAGATAAGACTGGAGTTTGAGTCAAATAAAGCAATACAAGTTTATTTTGTGGTGTGAAGAAGCCTTTCTCTTGCCATTCAAGTACCGTTAATTTTTGTAACAAATTTAGGTGATTTGAGTAAATAACAATAGTGAGCCTCAACGCTTACATCCTTTAATAGGTAAAATTTATAAAAAAGAAAAAATATGTAATTATAAATTTGAACTGGTTCATTGATCCTTTCACAAATTTCAAAAGAGTCTAAAATGTTGGTTCTAAAGAGTTGGTTCTGTCTTCTCAGAGAAAACCGTGCTTATATTGAAATAAACAATATGTCGTTTACGTAACTTATACGATTATTTCCCCGGGTCGGTAAGTATCAGCCATTTGTAGTAGAAGCCGGTCAATGACCTAATAGTAGCTTGCAAACAAGCCCAAGATTGCTAGAATTGTTTCGCCATTTTTAGGACAAAAAATGAGCAGAGAGAAAGTACGTCATGGAATTCCAAGGCTCCGGTAAATAATTGGGCTTTCCAGCCATTCTATATCCTTTCTATAGATGAAGGCAATACGATTTTTCTAAGCCTCCCTTATATAAAACAGCTCAATTAACACAGAAAGAACTAACTATTTTTATCTCGATTCGAAGAAAGTCAACAAAAAATCACTTTGTTTACATATGACGACTACCGACGTCATGCGTGCGAAATAACCACCAAATAACTGTTTGCAAAGCATCAATCCCGCGGCATCGTACATGCCGTAGCGTGAAACTTAAACCGCCGCCAAAGTAATAAAAATCATCCTCATCGGCCGGAGTTTGGCTCAGACTGGCAGCGAGTGGAATGAACCTTCTTTGATGCAGCCTCCCACTTTGACCTGTACCGAAGTGGAGAGTAGATAGCCGGTCGGCAGCACGCAGAGACGGAACCGATTATGCGTTCGCCTTCTCGGTCAGTCGGTTGCTGGGGGAGTCGTTCACACAATTTTCTGGTTATTGTTTTTATTGCACCGTTTAAGTGGCATCTTCTGTGATGTGTTTCAACTCAATGTTTTCGCGCGAATTTTATGGAGGACGCCCGGTCAGACATAGGCCGGCGAAATCCGCATGAATAGCGGATTCATGGAATGGGTAATTTATGAATGAGTTTCAATTTAATTTGCAGAAAGCCTTAACGGTTATGAAATCCAACTTGAATTCTAGCTTGATTTTCGAAGCGTGTAATTTGTTGTGTGCTTAATAAATCCGAGGCAAACCTAATTGTTCATTAAGATTCTCTGTGTTAGCCTTTCTTTACGTTTCGTCTTAGACGCGTGTCCTTAGCACAAATAAAGGATTACGCCCAAATCTTCACTACCTGAATCGACCAGTATAAAATGTAAACAACGTTTCCTTGCGACACATCAGTAAAGACGCAACACTTCGGTGCAAAACAAAAAGAGGGCTTTGCAACTTTACGTCGGCTTTGCGGTTTATGTTGGTGGATATGCCAGGTGGCATAACAATTCAACATGAGCTGTTATGCACTGATCAGTCTAAGACGAAACGTTAAGTAGTATAATTTTCTATTGTTCAGATCTCATTAACCCGATTTTATTTTCCTCTACATCTTTCGAGGTCGTTTTCTGAAATGTGTTCATACACATACCAGAAAAATTCAGTTAAATTAAAGCAGCTCCACCGATTGGAGGAATACCGGAGAACAATCTGGAATCATATCGGTTTTTTTCTATTTAAAGGTAAAAAAAATGCTGGAAAAACTGCTCCACTTTCGGATTGAACCTTGGAGCCCATTCAACTCAGCTCCAGAAGATTTGAAAATGTCTGTGAGCATGTGTGTGTGTGCACATATCAACGAATGTTTTTACAGCTCAATTTGTTTGCAGATGGCTGAACCGATTTCAACAAACGTAGGATTGTTTGAAAAATACTATTGGGCCATTGCTCAAGTTCGAGGATCAAATGACTGTATGGCTGTGACTTCTGGTTCTGGAGATATGATGGTATAATTGACGTTACCGACAAACGTTTTTTACCGCCCAATTTTCTCAGAGATAGTTGAACCGATTTCAACAAACTCGGGCTCGTTTAGAAGCTACTACACCCAAACCTCCATATATGAACCTTATATATGTATGTATGTATGTTTAAACACTCACGCTTCTGGATATATGTACATATATTTATACATATAAATGATTGCTTTTACTTCACCAATATTTATATGTATTAAGAAATACAAATAATTGCACATATGCGTAAGTAAATTAATACATATATACCTATATAAGGTACTTAAATGGAGGTTTGAGTGTATTGGGTCATGGAATAAGTTCGAAGATCTAATGGCTTTCGCTATATAATAATCGTATAAGTGACGCAACCGTCAAAACGCACTTTATTTTTCACCACTCAATTTTCTCGGAGAGAGCTAAACAGGTTTCAACAAACTTAGGCTCGTTTGTAAACTACTATCGGTTCATTAAAGAGGTTTGAAGTTTAAATGGAATAAGTAACGTAAACGTCGAAACTCGTTACCGCTCAATTTGCTTAGATATGGATTAACTGATATCAATAATTTTAGGCTCGTTCGAGACTAAAATTAGGCTATGGGTAGATTTCGAAGATCATATGGCTGACACTCCAAGTTTCAGAGATATAATCATATAAGTGACGTAAGCGACAAATTAGTTTTCTTCTATCCGTACAAATATTTCAGATAGTGACCTATAAATAAAATTGCTGATACAATTGATCTCAGAAATGTTATTTAGCAACACACGACATAAATGCTGAAGCATGCTTTTGTTAACTACCCGAATCAATCTGAATAAAATGCTGTCAAAATGAGCCCAAATTAGTGTCCAAAATTATCTTAATAAAAAGACAAAAAAATATTTCAATGAAACTATGTCGATGTCCAGAAAAAGTCATAATCAAACTACTAGGTGGATTGGGAAGGATTCGAAACATTTTCCATCTTTTCAACACATTTTTCTGGCCGTTTGTGAATAGCTTACCGGAAGAATTGATTATCTTCGAAGTTGAACTCTATTCGCAAATTTTCCGAAATAATCGATGTACTGCTCAAAAAGTGCGCGGTCCAACGAGACTACCCAGTTTGTAGCGAACGCCTTTCGACATCTGCGAAATTGCATTGCCGTGGAGCACTCTGTTTGTCACTATATTCTGATCGCTCAATTCAAGTGCATGAACATCAAAAACTATGCATTTTGTATATTTGAAATATGCATTTTGAATATTTAGAAACAAATAAGCAACAAATGCAGATTTTTTGTTGTTGTTTTTATTTAGGAAAACTACTATAAACATGTCTATACATTTTAGAACTCCATGCCCTTCTCTGTGGAATATCTTACAAAATGGAGAAAGTATTGCCGATTGGTTCAATTGCTTTTAAGAAAACGCGCTCCAAAGAAATGATTGAGCGCGCATAAAATCAAAGAACTGTATCCGAAGTACGATGTTTTTAGAATTATGTCCACAAATAATGCATCTATAAATTGAAGCAATGGAAATAAAAAAATAAAGACACAAATATACCCAACCACAACTGAATCAAACATAAACACGCAGAAAAATGGAGCTTGTTTGAAAGAATAAAACAGTTAGTATATTTTTAAATTTGATTTTTGATCAGTTCTATCTAGAATATGATAGTTTCAAACCAATTTCACCCTTCAACATCAACGCTTTTCGATTCGATGCGCTTCGATTTGCGCGATTATTTTCTGATGAAATTGTCGAGTGAAAAAATGGATAATCTTCGAAGAAGCGTGGAACCACTTGCAAGTAAAAATATTGAATAAATAGCTTGAATGTTTCGCTTTATAAAAAGCGACTATAAGGGAAAAACACCCAACACGGGGCTCAAAGCGTCCTCGAGACAAAACTTTGGGGGATATGCGAAAAAATAACCCAATGCATGGAATAATTCAATAGATCAAAGTAAGTTTATTTTTTGAACAATATCGTATATGCATCATTAAATATTGAACATTTTCGTAAGCCAAAAATCAATATATATATATATATATATATATATATATATATATATATATATATATATATATATATATATATATATATATATATATATATATATATATATATATATATATAAATTTATTTTTATTTTCATATTTCCAGCTCGACTCAAGGTGGCCGCATCCGGAAGCGCCGCTTTTTAAATGCTACATTTTTTCAGGTAGAGGCTTTAAGCACTACTGGCAACAAATTTGTAAGCCTCCTTTAGGTATTAATAAAATGAATTTTTGATACTGAACGGTGTGTTTATAATGTTGAGAAATCACAAAGAAAATTAATCGACTAGATTTTTAATTACTGATAATTCGGTAATTATTTTTTTTCATTTTTTCGTTTTATTGGATTGCCGAATATTCAGTGAACGTTTCATTGAGCAAACAGTAAATCTTATGCTGACGATTTCGGCAATATTTGACGTTTGTCAAATTTGAGGGTGCCGAGATGCTCAGTAATTTTAGTTTTGCCGAGATGATTGCTGATTACTCGGCTGTGCGAATCTCGGCATTTTTTTGCCGAGACTCAGCTAAAAAATTTAAGTGTGTAAGTAGAAATAATAATCATTTTAGTTTGTATCTTATAATTTATTTCAACTGCCAAGTTTATAAATTCAAAGCACTATAAACATTACCTTCATCTAAAGTAAGTTCATTGTAAACTGATTTTGCAAGTTAAATTTAGTATGACATTGTTTGTAAAGAAACTGACAGGAATGCACAAGTCAAATATTTGTTGTTTTGAACAAAATATTTATTGAAATAAACTAATTCACTGAAACAAATCGTACATCTAGTTTTGTAGTTTCAAGCAACAATTTTTGCTATATTAAATCAAATTTTCTTTTGTCACTATTTCAATAAAATATGTAAATCGTTGCGAGAAATCAAAATTTAGTTACTTTTACAATATTTTTCTCTGCGTGTAGCTTGATGACCACGATATTCAATATGGAAAGTGTATCATCTTCGTAGTTCGAAATTCAACATAAAACGGTAGTGCTTCATAAGCAGTAATCAACATGAATGAATTACTTCTTTGCAATGCTATGCCCGTGTGAGTTGTAAACTACTGACTCGGTTAAAAATGTTCGAAAAGTACCTGTTACAGCCGTGCAAAAATATTGCCGCAATGTTGCAAGACTTTCTCGATAGCGTGTTGCGCAACAAATTTAGCTTTCAAAGCTGCGAGTAATGTAGCGATATCTACCGGTGACTAGCAAAACATCCGTGAAACGTTGCATCATTACTGTGTTACGGTGCGAAATGGTATCGGCTACACGAAAACATGAATTATACCTCATTATATTCATTAAAGCTAAATTACTGAACAAGTGGAGAATGTGGAACTAAAGATTACCAGAGTTTCCATGAATAAATGCATTTTTAGAGTAACGATTATATTTTAAGCTTCAAATGATTTGTGGAATAGAGATGATTTTCTATCCTTATTCTCTTTTCTCACTTAGAAAGACTGTGAATTAACAAAATTTTATGTAAATGTCATATTCTTCGGATTCATTTAGTCAAATTTATTTTTTTATTTAATAATAAAAGTTTAAAGGTATATGCTTAAGCTCTAAGATGCCGAGTGCATTTTTTAATTTTAAGAAACCATCTACTTAAAACTAGTATGATTTCAACTATACTGGTGATGTCGCATTGGGGTAACAGTGATCTATTCTGTGGAATCCTGTGGTGGTAGTCGGCAATGGTTGGTGGGTTAGAAGTTATCTCGGTGACGCTAGCACATATTGATGGCGGCTGCATCTTTCGGTGCATGTGGGTCCGCGGGAAACACTCCCGGGTCATGAAGACCCAGCGAGTGGGCCGCATGCTGGTCATCGTAAAGAGCGGTTCTCGGTGAACCACGGTAGGTAATTTTGTAGACGAGAAAGAGAGAAATAGAGAGAAGTAAATGATGGAGATGTTAGAATCGATCTGAATTTTCAGAAGAAGATACAACAAAAGATTAGACTTGTAGATTGATGTTTTTCAAGTACCTATAGATGAGAAACATATAACATATGAGAAACATATAATATAAGGCGAGTCAAATTTATGATATTATACATTACACAGACAAATTACCTGAACGACGAAATACGCAAAACTGAAAGACAAAAAAAATTGTTTGAAATATTTGATGGCGTATGGAACGATTTGCATATTTGTTCTTGATTGATAGGATTTTAATAGTGATGATCTGATAAAAGAGTTAGAAAGAAACTGAATACTAGTAGTCCAAATAAAAGCCATTGTCGTAATCAGAATTATCAGGCTGAAGAAAATTTGAATAATGACTGTCCCAGAATGTATGGACGCACTTTGATTTCGCTTTAAATAACTCACAAGTGTTAGATATTCAAATTTTATTCGACATACTGATAATATTAGACTACAACCACAGAATATTATTCTCAACAAGTGCTACTTATCCATTGTAGACTAGCTGGCGCACCTTCTTGCAAACGTTTCACATTAAATTCCGTACAGACTCCGTGTTGCCAAGAACAAGTTTTGAAACTTTTTTCCAATCTTTTTCGAACTGTTGAATGGTTTCGGCTGCCGAGACATGTTTCCTAAGATGTGCCTTCGTTAATGCTCAATATTCCTCAATTGGTCGAAGTTATGGGCAATTTGGTGGATTCATGTCTTTTTGGACGAAAGTGAAATTTTTGGTAGTATTCCATTCTACCGTTGATTTCGAGTAGTAGCAAGATGCAAGATCTGACCAGAAGACAATAGGATCCTTGTGGCTTCGAATCATGGGTAGAAGTTGTTTTTGTAAACATTCCTTGATTTATATTTCGCAGTTCATTGAAGCAGTGGTTATGAAAGGTTTCGAAATCTTACCGCAGCTACAAATTGCTTGCCAGACCATAGCTTTCTTACCAATTTTTCGACTTCAATCGATGTCTCGGACTGGTTTAACACTTGCCCTTCTTGCACCGTATAATATTGTGGTCTCGACAAGGATTTGTAATCGAGTTTCACGTAGGTTTCGTCGTCCATGATTATGCAGTTCAAATTTCCAGCAAGAACCGTATTGTACAGCTTTCGAACCCTTGGCCTGATCGATGCTTCTTGTTTCGGACTACGTTTTGGTTGTTTCTGCTTCTTATAGGTTTGAAGATTCAAACGCTCTTTAGCACGAAGAACATTTGACTTCGAAGTGCCCACTTTTTTGGCCACATCCCGAACTGGAACCTCCTTCTTTTGCTCGAACGCCTTCAGTATACGTTTATCCAACTGAGGCTTAGCAGGACCTTTTTTCGACCCGTTTTCGGTTTATCCTCAAAGGTGTTATCCTCACCAAGCTTCCTGATTGCTTTTCGCACGGCTTTTTCACTTACTCCTTCCATTTTTGCTATCTTTCTCAGTGACAGTCCACGTTCTGTGCACCATTTGTACACAATTTTTCGGCATTGTGCTGATAAAAGTCTACGCATTTCGAAACAAACTAATGAAAACGATTAAACAACTGCACAAGTGGTTAGAGAAGAGTGTAAACAACAGGACGCAGCCATAAAAATTAACAGATTCTGAACCGTTGCGAAATGGCAGCGGTTTTTGGTTGCGTCCATACTTTCTGGGACAGTCTTTAACATTAACCAACTTTGACTAAAGACGGCTCTAATGTAATAAGTGCTGTCTACTTGGGCACGATTCCAGTTTCCCAAATAAACAAATGTCATAAAGTTTTTTAAGACGTCTAGGAATCTTTTCAAAATTCTTTAGCAATAGAACACAATGCCATCTAAGATGCTGTAACTTTTGCTAGAGATAAAAGATTATGTAAATAAATAGAGTTGCTTTTTTCAACTTTCCTTGGTATGTCGAAAACATCATACAACAGTTGTGACTTGTAATACCTAATGGTGGACACGTACTTAAGTACTACTTATACAATATTATTCACACTTTGTTAAGGTTGCATGTATCTAATTAATTATATAAATACCGGAAGATCTACGATGTGTGTGAAATGCGCATGGTTATGTTTTTAGCAACAATTTTCCATCTGATGGATAATTTGCTAGTTAGTGAAAGTTTTCGTTCTCGATTTGACGCATACGACTTTCTATAGGTTCGGAAGCTGTTCATATCACGGTGTACGTTTTTTCACTGATTTTTTTTTAATTTTAGATTTCTTTGGTATATGATTTTTGTGCACTGTAATGACGATCTGGTTGGTTCTTTAATATGTTCATTTCGTGCGGAATCCCCTGTGTTTGTAAATGCTTTCGATTATGTGGAAAACAAAATTGTTATTGTGTCTCGAAAATAAATTGTCTATGCGGGGCTAAACCAGATAAAAAAGTGCGGCTTATCTTAAATTTTGGCGCGCTATCGTATTCGTTCTTCATTTTGTGTGAAACTTCAAAGTCCGGTTTAGTCATTTCATGGTGACTTGGTAAAAAAACTAATGCTTGTTTCTTCAAGTTACAAATTGGGAATTGTAGCTAAAAGTTGTAGCTACACAACTGTATAGATAAATGGGTAAAAACCTAAGTGCAATGTGTGTGTGTTTTTTTTTTAATTTCCAAAATATGTCCGGTTTAGCCCCATAGAGTGTCCGGCTCAACCCCGAAACTTCTGAATTTTTTCATTTTAGGTTGGTCACTTCATCGCGACTTTTTACGGAAACCAATGCATATTTTGCTAAGCCACAATTTGGGAATTGTAGCTGAGGGTTGAATCTACACAACGGTATAACGTCTTGGGTACAAACCTAGTTGTAATGGATTCTTTTTTCAATTTTCTTAAAGTGTCCGGCATAGCCCTAGTCTACCCTACATATTGAAATATTGATCGAATTGATCGAAATTATTCGAATTAAGAGTAATGTACTTCATTTCAATGAAACCACTCAAAATAACATAACAATAACCTTCAATAACCTAGTTCGATAAATAATTCACTAAAATGCTTAAATGTAGTAACATCCAATAGTGATTTATTTCAATCCGAAATATATCAGTTCCTACTCGAATCTCATTCGACACAGTCGAAAATTGCTTACGGTCGAGACGATAGAAACAAAGACAATACAGTGAACAATAGAGTATACGAAATGAACATATACGATTTAGCAAAGCCTGAAACTTGACCTACAAAACCAAATTCAATTTATATTGATTTCAAGTGCTGCAAAGTTAGATCAGCAGCAACCGAAATTAAAATCTTGCTTAAGGATTGAATGCATCTAGACGCTAATAATGTAAGTGAGATTCAATTCAACAAGGCGTCTAACTGTGTGTACATTATGTTCAAACGTGAAAGAGCTGCAATTGCATTCGCTTCGGTTAACAATGATATGCACAGAGATGATCATGACAATGTTAAATATAAAATCCCTGTATACATGGAGGACAATGCCATAGAAGTACGCGTGCATGACCTTCACCCACAGACCAGCGATCAGTTCGTTCGGGAAAATATGTCGCAGTACGGTGAAGTTCTTTCCATTGTAAGGAAAGTATGCCGGAATTTTTCCCCGATGTGCGAGTGATACGTATGCCACTACGTGAGACATTTTCATCTTACATCATCACATCCGTGTAAAACGCTGATTAACTATGAAAATCAGTTGATTAAATGTCATGTGAACAACCTACACACTATGGCAAACTTTGCACTGAAACTGCGAAAAGGACATCTTCAACCAAAGACAAGGTCAACCGTTCAACAATGGAAACTAGTGAGCGCAGTACTTCTGTTTCACAATCAAACCAACCAGCAACTGCAATTAATGTACAACAAGGCGCATGAACAAAGTGAACCTCAATCCTCGCCATATATAAATGGAAACTCCTCTATCCCTATAAAAACGGTGACAACAAGATCCAATCATTAAAATGTTATTTTATCTAACAAAAATATGGCTCAATCGGCCACGTAAAGCTTGTACGCGAATTGGAATAAATAAAAAATTTTATATGAAGAAATTTCCGAAACATAGTGACTCAAATGATACTTCGTACAATAATTTCCTTGGGAAAACTAAAAAAGGCATCATCTCTTTGCGAAGCTAAGTTGTCGTTGCGGTCAAATCATAGAATGGATATAAACAATTCTCGGTAACACTCATCCTCTGATTTTTGTGCTCAGGTAAGATAGAACAATGCAAAAAAGATGTGCAAAAAAAAAGAAACGTGAAAATGTGCGAATCGATTATGGAACTTAACAGTGAAAACAAAAGCTACCCGGAACAAAGATCGTAAGAAAACCAAACGCTACGAACAACCTGTAGTCAAATATTGTATGAGCATGATTCTATAGAACCGCGTAGGGTCTAACTGTTAAAAAAACAATACTTGTGTGAATATGTTTAGAGCTGAAACATGAAGACAAATCGTTTGCATAATACAAAGCATCACTCGAACAACATTTTGTAATTTTTTCGTGGAAAAATATTGAGAAATAAACCGGTGAAGGAGTATTTTTGAAGACGCTCCAAAGAAATCATGATTTGCGGTGTCCACTGTATCTCAGCGCAGACTAATCAGAAATCAACAAATCAAAGCAAAATAGCTGTAGTAGATTTTTCTACACCCCAACGTTTTTGTTTGTTTTTTTTTGTGGTTGTTTAAAGTCAAAGCTACGATTTTCACGAAAAAATCCGCCATTTTGTCGCTGTAAAACCGCCCCAAAGTAACAAAAAACGAAAAGGAAACGTTGTGTAAAATTAAAAAAAAAAACATGATGAAGTAGTTTTCGAATGACGGATTGGACACGGACTTTCAAATCCTGCTTTCGAGAAAAAAAAGCTTCGCGTTTAAAGTTTATTGTCTATAAAATCGAAAGAAACAAATTATTTTTCTGGGAAGCGGGAAAGGTCACGCGCGTGAGCACTTTCAAAAAATTACTCTTTTTCTTTGTAATTTGTTATAATGAAACATTTCAAAAATGTTTTGTCAAATTTTCTAATCAATCGAAGCAGAACTGTTGGACCTATGAACCGAGCTTTTGCTTCTTCGCAGTATGAGATAAGCAAAGATGGAGGCCCATAACTTCCAGAGTTTGGTTCCGATAGGCTTAAAAATTTCACAGAATATTCTTGAAATATTTTACTATAAGAACATTTAAATAAAAATAATAACTATTCTTCAAACTTGTTAGACTACCCGCCCCAAGGAGTCGGAATTATAATCAAAAATCATAAGTTTTTCAGCTTCACAAAGCCTGAGCACACATCCCCGTTGAAACTATTCGAAAACTAGTCCATTTCATGTCAAACCGTTTGAGGACATGCGTTGAAGCTCGAGGAAGTCATACAAAATATTGAAATTTCATTTATTTTTCATATTAACAGCTTCATAATTTCTGATTTTTTAAAGATTAACGAACAACAAAAGAAGTTCACATTTGCATATGGTTATAATAAAGTATCACCCTCTAATTTGAATCGTTGAATTACATATTCCTGCATTAACATTAGGAAGAAATACCTTCAAATTCGATGGTGTATGAAGGCTGGTTTAAGTCACTGCACACAGATATAAAATCACTAACTTAGAACTTAGGCCAATGTAAAAAAACGATTAATAAGGCTGGTATCGTCTCTAACACACTAATGAACAAAACGGGCCTAATACTGGTACCTACTTCTAATCAAGCGATCGTAGTCATCTCTCTGGTAGCAAGTGACCAATCATCACACAAGTATCATCACTGTCGAAAACAATAATATAATTGAGGAAGCAACTTATTTTGTACTTTACCTAAAACATTTTCTAGAATTATATTGAATTGATAATTGAAACTGAAGACAATTTTGTACTTATTATGTATAGTACGAATCTTAAAGTGAGAGTGTATTACTAGCTTCAAAAAGATGATAAACGACTTAAGATTTAAAAGAGAAATCAACATATTCCAAACAAAGTCGAATTAAAATAACATACAAAGAGTGCTAAATAATTGGTCCACATTTCAATTTGTTCAAATTTGTCGACATTATTCTTAATGGTTAGTGCTGACACGTTTTGTTCCCATAGATCTACTCAATAAATGAACTGAATTATTTAGCAGATGTATTCCAGTTCCTGTATTTATAACACGCAAAGAAATGGATAATATTTAAAATAACACTGTTAGTATATTTGTTAAACTTAATTTCTGATGATTTTCAACGTTGAATTTCTTCAACATCAACAGTGTTCTCTGTTTGATTTGAATCAAAATTTGGCAGATTTTATTGTTGAAATAAACTAACTGAACTTAATGTCTGTCAACCAAAGTGGAGTTAATGTTTTCGGCAATGTCTATGTTGATTTAATCCTGTTAAACCTTCACATCAAGAAAAAAATAGATTTTGACCGACCTGATGAAGCACTAAATCATCGGATACATGGGGTGGGTAATGTCAGAGACATAACTGGATGTCGTGAATACGAAAACAACTGACGTGTTCCTTAACACTTCCGAATATCAATTAGTTGATCAATTGTATGAAATTATATGTAGAATTTGAATCGATGCACCTAAACTAAACTACAGATTAGTTACATTTAACATTCTGAAACACAAATATTATGAAATAACCAGTATAGTTCTTTATAATAAAATAATGATGGCTCTGAAAAGAACCTTTTATGAAAGCGTTTGTAATGAGTTGAATTCGAATTCCGATGGATGCCGCTGACTTCCGTCATCTAATTCCAGGCTGAACTGTTGTACGTGGGTGCGATACTGATATGGTTTATGTAGGTGTAGCGTTTACAACCGATTATAATCTTCCAATAAAGAAAACATTAATTCGCTGGGTTGATTTATTAAACGAAACTATCAATATGCTATATCGATTCGTTTCTAGCATTCAGAAGGGTGAAATTGCGTAATTCTCTAGAACATTAAACTCTGGAACATTTTTCGCAAAAACAAATAAGGCTTCACTTGATCTCGATTACTGTGAATTTCACACAGCGAAAAGTGCACAAATCTAACCAAACTGTTCTAGATTTGCACTAAACTGGGGATATTTACCTTCGATTTGCGAACAACAAATCCTAACAGTTCTTTAGAAAAATTTAGAGCCATTAGAACGGCTGATTTTGTGTAATGCTCTCCACCATTGTTTTTTCACCAGGTCAAATGACTGGCAGCTGTCACGTCGGAAGCGAAACTAGCTTTGCAAACGACACAAAATACATCTGCTCGCAGTGGCGATAGAATCCAAACTGATCCAAATTTTGTTAAGAGCTTTCTTTTTACGTAATTTCGTTTGTAGCTTTTTCACTAATGGGCGGTCCTAACGGCTATAAAAATAGCCGCATACAGAATTTTAATGTCGTTTATTTCATTTCGGATTTGCATAATTTATTGAAAGAAACTATCAATATGCTGTAGGGATTCGTATCTAGCATTCAGAAGGACCAAATTGAGGAACTCACTACGATATTCAACACTTTTCGGAACATTTTTCTCGAACGATTTGTTGTACAGCAGCAGATATTTTGTTCTCTTCCTCAGAACGCGTTCTGATTGGCTGATGACATGGGTCAAATGAGACAGGTTTTGCAATAGTGTACTATTGAAATACTTCAATGCTTTTGCTATACACGTTAAGGTTGAAAAATTTCGATTCCATTGGTAGTTAGATTATATAAATCCTTTCACAGATCACTGAGCTATGAGCTTTAAAAATACGAGCAAGGCAAACGCACCTTATGGATTATCCCCTTTGATACTCGTTTATACCAAACATTCTAGAAAAGTTTTGAATTATTTAAGATTATGTCACACAACTGAAAATTTTATCATAAAATTGTGATCATATTTCCGATGGCGTGTAGCAAAAATTATGCTGATTCGTTAGATACAACAAGAGATATTCACGATCAAAAACTTATCTCTCTCTCAGAGGGTAAATTTTGAAAAGGCACCCTATAGTAAAGTAAGTCGTATTCACGACAAAAAACTAAGACAGATGCTTTTAATAAATTTCGCATGGACGGTATTTTTTTACGGAACATTAGTCAAGGTGGATGAAACATGCTTGTAGGCGTAGTTGGTTCATTGTTTTGCCATCACGTTTGGAGTTCGATTGATAGATATCTGCTGACTCGTGGGTTACTATGAATGATGCTGCATGGGTAGTTCCATCAGTGCGAGTGAAGGTAAACATATGTAAAATCTTCAGGTCTTCACAATGATATGTGACTAATTCAATCGTCTCGCATTAAATATCTGATTTTTTGAGCTTGAATACGAATATGAGTGTGTAGCTACTGAATGTTTAATCCTAATGTTAACAGCCCCATCTAATCTATGCAAGTGGGGGACCATAAAAACTACTGCCGGTAAAATATTTTCTGCATTCTCATAGTTACGGTAAATCATCAGTTTTATTGGCCACTGTTAGTTCGAAAACAATAAACACAATTCTTCCTTCAACCTGCAGGAAGTATTCGATATTTCTTATACCGTTATTTTACCTTGAGCTCCACTACCGCCTGATATTACTTAATTGATACGTTATGATGAGCAAAAAACCATCATAATTTTTTCATAGCAATCTGCGTGCAAATCCCCTACCAGTTTATTCATTTTCAAGAGTTGGCTTTGAGCGAATCGCTAGGTCATGCAATCAATCGGTGAACCAAACTATCCATCTGAGATTTGGAATGAGATGAACAGATAGATCTGGGATTTGGAATCAGATGATCAGATAGTAGTAGTAGAATTTTGTTTTTAATGATAGTTAAAATGTCTCCTAGAGCTGCCATCACTTTAAATAATTTAAATGATCGAAATGAAAGCAGGTAAAAATACTGATAAAGTTCTGTCCAGTTAGAACCTGGAATCAGTGATTGTGTTGCAGCGGTAAGGAAAGTGACTGCTGCAAAAATTCCTTAACGGCGGTTTGTTTACCTTTGCGCTTTTCCTTTCTGTGTTATAAATTTCACGGTGTGTCGTGCAGTGAATGAAAAGTTATTCCAGAAGGAAGCCGAGAAGAGAGAAAAAATTCTGCACACTAACTTTGATAATCCAACGTGGTCCACAAAAAAATCGACCAATCGACCGTGTATGATGTGCTCAAACGTTTCAGGGAGAGCAGGGATCGAATGCCTCAAGGTAAGCATCGTAGTAGGACATATGACCGCAAGCTGAACCAGAAGGTGCTAAGAAACGTCAGAGCAAACCCTGGATTATCCGATAATGAAATTGCATGAAAACACGCTGCTGCTCGCAATACCGTACTAAGAATTCGTTTGCGAGCAGGGTAGCGTTCTTATCGAGCCAGCAAGCAACCAAAAACAAAACGTTGAAGGAAAGTTTCGTCACCAAAACTCGAGCTCGGAAATTGTACCAGCAAGTTTGGATGAAGTACCAAGGATGCCTGCTCATATACGATTAAACCTTGCGAAGTTTTATTTTGCTTTTATGGACAAATTTGCCAAAAAAAACTGATGATATATGCCTTGCCAGATATGCAGCTGCGCGGCAAAGACCAAAATGTTCGTGACGAATAAGACGATGGACTAGAAGATGTACAAAGAATAATGCCTGAAAATCCGCGTACTACCTTTCATCAAAGCCCATAAAGGTCCTGTGAAGTTTTGGCTAGATTTGACGAATTGCCACTACAGTCGAGAAGTCATCCAGTGGTACCGCGATAATAACCCGATGACTCGAGATTATTTTGGCAGTAATGAAGCGGAAGCTTGAGAAAAGTGGTAAAACGGCTCGGGACGCGACTCAGATAATCAAAATGTTTCAAGGAAGTTAACTCCGAAGGCGTGCATTGTTTGGAATGGATGAATGGACATAACTTCATATTAATAGAAAAGACCACCACCTTGACATTTGGTTTTGGTAGACTGGAACTAAAAATCTAACTTTTTAATTTGAATAAATACGGTTTTTGTGTGACAATGTTTTAGATAAATCCGAATCTAATAACTTTGCTTTATACCCCTTGCAGTGAGATGGTACCTTTTTTATCGATCCAGACGTTTTCTGCATCAATATTCGTTTGTCTCTCAAACATTGTGACTAGAAAGACTGGTAATTGATTGCTTTATTGAAATAAACAGGATAATTTTAATGAATATACAATTTTTTTTTAATATTTGAGTGATATGAAAATTTCGAAATTCGGATTAGTGTATTCATAGATACAGCAGAATTTCTAATATAATCCCAAGTAGCACGTTAAGTCGCTGTCCTGTATTTTTCTACAGATAGTGCAATTTATCAAGTTAGTTTCTATCACTATTGTAGTAACTGTTGTGTTATGGAAAAAGCGCAATTTTTCTGTGTTGTGCAACATATCTTTAAGTTCTTCCGTTGTCACGAACATTTATTCACAATTATTGTGCGACTGATACAAAAACTCATGTATCGACCCCATTGCAAATGCAGGAATTAAATCAGCGAAAAAATACTACTACGTAATGTAAACAAGAATTTAATTAATTTCTATCGAATAAGTTTCACATTTGATTTTCAATACAACTGCTCGTAACACAAACATTTAAAAATATTCTGCACATAAATTAGTGATAATACTACATATTGCAGAATTGATTTTTTATGTTTCAGTTAATAGAAAATCGACAACGAACTGCATTTTTATGGTGAAACATGTCTTCGTACGCCTGAAATTTTCAAGCGCCTTTGAATGTACGTGTTTTGATGATTACACATAAATTTCTATGAAAATAGCAATCTATTCTTTTCAATGACTATGATCGAGTTGGCGTTTGAAATATGTATAAGAAGGCTATCAAACATTTATACACCTTTTCAGACGATTTTAATCATATTGATGTTTGTTTTTTTCTTGAAATGAATTTTTCTTCAATATTTTCCAATATGGCATCGAGGGTAACAGTGTGTTGAAAAGCAGTGTGTTGTTCACCCATTGTAATGATTTATTTTACCTAAATAAAAGGAAATAGAAACATGGTTATATTGAAAAGATAAGTTTTTGTTTTTATTTTTATCAATATAGTTGTTTTGATTTTAATCAAACAGGTTGACTCAAACAACAATACAATTTAGTCATTCATCTTAGTGAACCCGACATTTGTGATATGCACTGTAGGTATTATTTTGGTGAGGCCATGTGCTGTTGTTGCAATAACAAGTTACTCAAGCGGTGATATATAACTATGAGAGTAACTATGATGAACTTAACTTTTCGTTCAATATCTTTGAAAAGTGATGCCAGGTCTGATCATTTTTTTCACGAGATGAAAACCGAATACAAATTATCTGATTTTTGTTTTCATTGCGTATGTAATGCTGTATTTCTGAAACTTTTATGATAATATTCACATGTCGGCAAGTTTTGCGTTCATTATAAGCAGATAAATCTGGTACAACTTATTTGTAAGTTCCGAATTGTTTTTCTAAAAATGAAGAAAACTGCACACACTGACCGAAAATTTCATGAGGCAGCCAAGACTATGCGGACTAGGCAGCAAAATAGTTTTCACTGCGAGGTTTTCCACTCGGCTTATCATTTTTTGATTTGCGGAGAGCATAATTTCACTATTTTTTTTTTCACAAGAGATATACAGCCATTTTGGCATATATTGAATCCGTTACAAATATGACAGCCATTTGGAAAATTGTTGATAAGTTGAACTATTGTTTTAGTTACTTCGTTTTTACATGACGATGTGGAAATTTTTGCAGAACTTCTATAACAACTAGTGTAACGTGGGCAAGTTAATGATTTGCTGCACAATTGATTTAGATGTACTTAAAATTGTTCTTTAGTGATTTTTTCGGTAATATTGTAAAACTTAACAGTGCTAAGTTGCACAACTGATTTTAATATATTTAAAAAATTTTCTAAACAAACGCAAACAATTCTAAAACAATTGTAGAACCTCTTGAAATTTAAATAAGTTACATTTGCTACTTGGGAAGGTTTGACCCGTTACAGTCGAACAACTACGTTGCCCAAAAGGTACCGCGCTAAAAACAAATCCAGCCAAAATACTATGCCGAAGAGTAGTTCCTTCAATCTTTCAATCACTCAGACACAATTGTAATAAGAATTGTGTTTGATTGGTTTTACGATAAGGTATCTAAATTTGAAACCATATCTAGTTTTTGACATAAAAGTTGGTATAACTCAGAAAGTAATCATCAGATCCCAAAAAAAACAATAGCGTACATACTTCCAGGAAGATCTTTCATTTTAACTAGTTTGGCCAAAATCAGTCCAGCCATCTCTGAGATCGATCACTCTTTATTTTGCAAACACATACTGTTATTTGCTTAGTTCATCGAGTTGAATCGATTGGTATTTGTACGTTCGGACTAACCAAACAAAATTATTCTGGGTGCTCCATCTTTTAGGTTGATATGAAAATATTGAAAAAAACGATTGGAAAAACGATCGATTTCTATAAGTGATGTGTTTTTATTCAGTTTAGTTCCTTTCAATTTTTTTGGACCAGTTTTTCAAAAGAATATCAATAAAGTGGTCAATTAGCAATTCAGAATGACTTCTTTTTTATGCGTTTGCATTACCTCGTTTTCGTAGTAAAACGAGTAATGGCTCTGCTAAAGGCTCTAAAACAATCAATCTTATGCATTCGCTGAATTACTCTCCCAGTGCTTCATTGTAATTATTTAGTCCGAGTCTTATCATGACTGCCTCAAGGTGGCTAAAATTTTCACTGTGCTTAAATCTGGCGAGCGATGTGATTATATCAATGATCGTCCTATATCTACTTTGTTCGTCTTCAACAAAATATTTGGAAAATTTTCTAGTCGCTAAACTTATCGAATTCTTCTATAAATTCCAGTTGGTACCTTATTTGTAGACCATAAAAAAGCTTTTAACATATTAGATCACAGCATACTTTTGTACAAACTCGATGGGAGCGGGTCATTTCGTCGAATGCCATTTTGCCGAAAGTCGTTTCACCGAATCGGTCATTTCACTGAAAGTTGTTTCGACGAAAGGGTCATTCCACCGAAAGGATCAGTTCGACGAAAGGGTCATTTTGCCGAAAGGATCATTTTGCCGAAAGGGACATTTTGCCGAAAGGATAATTTCGAATACATCACATTACACTGTGCTACAATACTGTTTTGGCGCCATATTGTTGGCACAGCTTACTAAAATTGTTTGATTTGGGACACGTATCGTTGTTATCTAATCTATTCTGAATAAAACTAGACAAATTTCATTTAAAAATAATAAAAATTATCAACGTAACAACGCTTTTCCCAAAAACAAACGACTGTTGGAGCTTAGCTTCCGGTTCGCTGGCGCCTCGACAACCCCGGGTTGGTCTACGTCACGAACTACTCGGCTAATCCCCGGTGATGGATTTAGCCTACACCGACGGAAAAGTTCCCAGACAATGGAAGTTTCCCCGGGACCGACGATCCATACCGGAGTTACGTCGCAATCTACTTATCTAATCCCCGTCGATGGATCTAGACTACACCGACGGAGAGCTCCCCGACGAAAGAGTTTCTCGTGTTTTGCCACACGGGACACTCGAATGAGTGCCGAAGTCGATGCTGTGATTTCGGTTGGAGCGTGGCCTCCGGTTCACTGGTGCTCCGACGACTCGACTTCGGTGCTGTGGCTTCTACTCGGCTAGTCCCCGACGAAGGATCTAGCCTACACCGGCGAAGAATTCCCCGGCGATGGAAGTTCTCCCGTAACCGTCGCTTCCGATACCTGTGAACGGATCGATCGGCAGGATACCTGGGTCGCTCCAATGATTCCTGTTGGAGGATAGCTTCTGGTACACTGGCGCCCGACGATCCATATCGGAGCTACGTCGCAATCTAATCGTCTAATCCCCGGCGAAGGATTTAGACTACTCAGACCGAAAGTTCCCCGACAATGGAAAAACTCCCGAACCGACGCTTGTTCGCTGGTCCCTCTTTAGCGGCCGGCGATTGCGACTGCCTGTTGTTCTGCGCTCCAATTCCGCTTCAAGATGCCCGCGATCTAGGAGGTCGCGGTCGACACTGCGTTCCAGTTCTCCTCACTGTGGCACATCCTCTGGACTAGGTTCTCTGGTGTAGTTTCTCGCCCACATACATCAAGTAGACCATTCCTTTGTGTCGCAAAGCGGAGACAGGCAAACAGGACGTGTTCTGCCGTCTCAAGCTCGTTTGGGCAGCCAGTACAAGCAGGAGATGCCGCGTGGCCGAAGCTGTGGAGGTACCAACTAAAACAACCGTAACCTGTGAGGAAATGCGTCAGGCCAAAGTTTACTTCGCCGTGGGGTTTGTCGATCCATACGGAGACTCTTGGAATGAGCCGATGTGGGTTGTGTATGTATGTGTGTGCAAGGATGGCTTTTATCGTATCAAAGAATGCTCACTCGCAACTCTTCCACGATTAAATCAGTGCCATCAAAGAGAATCGGAAATCATCGCAACAACAAAAAAACCGGCATGGTACATTTAACATAGAATAGACACTAGTGCGAGAGCGAATTTCTCTCGGTGAACCTTCTGAGAATCAACGGCTAGCACGCTGCTGTGGGGATTCTCTCTGAAGCAACAAACGGTCGCTTATTCTCGTTTCGCGATCCGATTCTGTATGGGCAGTGGATAATTGCGATAGAATCATTTTACTATTGCCGCTTATTCTAACTATGTGCTAATAGCCTTTGTATAATTTGTGTCTATGAAAATGTATGTGAATGCTCCACACAAGGATTTTTAAATATTGCAACCTAGTATGAGAATCATCAAGTCGAATCATCGATTCGATTTTCTGCGATAATTGTCAACTTGCGATTCTCTCTTGGTAAATTCTACACAGCGGCGATCATTATCAGACTGAAATTTTCTTTAAGGGCCATGAAATACTCAGAGTATGAAGTGGAGCGAAGAAATGTAGAAAAATTCTCTCGAGGTTCATGCATTGAGAGACTCGAATTCTTGTAGCATCTTCTACCGGATTGAAAATGTTGTATACAATATAGATAAAAATCGAGCAGCTTCTGTCAAATTTTCAGCAATCACCAACACTGTGTGTGTGTATGTATGTACACCATTTATCGATTTTTTCACGCGCAGTTGTCGTTTGAAAGCTCCTGTTTTGCCATTGATCAAATTCGAAGATCAAATGGCTGTGACTTCTGGTTCCGGAGATATGATGGTATAAGTGACGTAACCGACAAAACACGTTGTTTTTTACCGCTCTAATATGTATAAGGGTGCCAATATTTTGGGATCACCTTCGTAAAGAGATAGTGCTCAAGCACCTCGAAAAATGTCCCCATGAAAAATTCGAGCTAAATCGGATATGGCTAAAAATCACCACAGAGGAGTAAATCAAATTTCCGAAATAAAAAAAAAATAAATGCCGAATGTCTTAGAATTACATGAAAGGTTGAGATTTTATGTCATCTCGGAAATTTTTTTTAAATCGGCTTTCTGGGACATAAAAAAATCGAGATTTCCGGAATCGAAAAAAAGAAAAGTGATTTAAGAATTATAGATCAATATTTTAATGCGAATTGGAGAAAGAGTGGATGAAAGTGTGTAAGAAGGATGACGCAAGTGTTGCACAGGATTGCATGGGTAGCGTCAAGTCCAAGGTGCGAACATTTAGTTTTGAAGATGCGGTTACTTTGCAAAAACATAGTTTATATGTGTTTATTTATTCCCTAAGAGTATCGGAGTATTGTTTATGCCTATTGCATTTCTTTCGAGTACAATATCTAGTCAACAGAGAACGGTCGTATTTCGGGCTGCCTGATTGTGTGTGATTTTCAACCGTTTTAAATTAAGAATTCAAACTCCCTTAAATCTTAAATATTAGGCGGATAACCCATTACATGAAGATAATTAAAATTGAAAAATATTTAAGAAGCTTCAGAATGTCCCCCACGGTGCCATGCATAGCCCTTCACCTTATAAGGGTTCGATTCATAAATGATCCAAGATGAAAATTAGCATTAGCATTAGAGACCGCCCGTGTGTTGCTACTCCGTTATTGATCTGGACCAATTGAGATTGCAAAATGATTTTTTGAAGTAACATGTTTGGGAATAACACATTGTTTCACACTGTGCAAACTGTATTGAACCATGCATGCTGATTAACACCGACGCCGGCCACGTCCGAATGCAGATCTACTTGGGAGGGAAAGGATTGTTAGTTCGATGCATGTTGCTACTAGGAACCGAGGAATCCTCTGCATTCCCACATGCATCACAGGAGAGGATACTTTGTTAGTAAATGTTTTAATAATGTTATCATGTGTTTATTGCTCTGGGTAGCCGGCTACCAATAATGTTTTAAAGTATTATGGTTTATGTGTTACTTTGTGCTGGCAATATAATGCACGAAACAGTCAATCTCCGAAATTGACAAAACTCCGGACAGCCGGCTGTCGAGTATGCAGTCACTCGTTTATGCATCTACCTTTCGCGGTTTTTTTAGTCATACAAAAACACACATGCGGATTGATAAAAAAAAAGTATCATCTCACGGCTAGGTGGATTAAGCACGTTTTTATAAATGAAACTACGTGATACTAAATAAACGAGCGAATAGGATTTAGACAAAAAAGTTGATTCATTGCATTGAAATATTCTAAACATTCATAAAATCATTTTAAATCACCAAACAAAGGTCAACAGATTTCACACGCGTCTTGGTTCTTTATTATTTCCGCTTTATTATTTTAATTATTTATTAAAATTATTAATTGATTATATTAGTTGATCTGGGCAGCCGGCTACCGAGAAAAATATTAATTTACTGTTTGAAATATTAATATTAAGTGTTTTTTACTATGTATTCAATATACCGATATATGTTATCTCTGTTATAACCTTTGTAATATAAACGGATTTGCGCAATGGTTTTTTATTCATTCGTTTTATAATCCTGAAAGACAATCAATAACATGGAAGAAGAAATCATTCCTAATAAAACTTTTCTCCGAAGCTAGACGGAAATTGATAGGTTGAATAAAGAGATGATTTAGTAAAATAGAGTAATCAGAAGTAAAACATTGAAAATATCTGATAACTGAAAGGAAAAAGAAACTCCTGCAATTGTCGCCTTTTACGACATGGAAGCAGGAACCCAGTGGATCTATTCTTGGTTTCTTTTTTTCCGCCGAATTCCACACGGCATCTAGGCTGGTACAGTCCGGAGAGAGCTAATAGGTACTATCAATCTCCTAGTGGACCCCAGCCCCTATAAATGATCCAAGATGAAAATGTCCACAATGTCAAAATCTCTATAATCGGAACAGATTATGACTTACGATAAAGCTGCTCACAGTACTTCACAGAATTCGAGATATGAGTTTTCTAATTTCAGACAGACAGACGTCAGTCTTAGATATAAATTGATAGGTTTTGGTTCGTGAGATCATCGACTTAGCTCTCAACTCGTTGAAGCAGAAAATTATAATGCCAATTTATTAATTTATTAAAGTGCTACGGATGAATATACTGTATATTAAGTACAGCACTGCCACAGAACACGCTCTGCAAATTAGAACGTTCTAATCGTAATAAATTCGTTTCATAACATTAGATCGAACAGCATTCAAACAATACAAAAATTGCCGAAAATATAAACACAATCGTAACAATCACAGACCGTACATTCCTGATACTTCACCGACAATAATTACCACGGTAATTTTGACGGTAGAGCACAGGAACCAACAAAACAAAGAACGAACCGATCCTCAACTTCGCCTACCGTGACGGATCCATAATATTGAATGCTTTTCCTATTCAAGCCTCGAATAGAACGCGCACAACTTATTCCTAGCGATTCACGATTAGCTGCATTTTTTATCCACCCAAGTAACCATCCAATGAGATTCGCAAAGTTCACTGATTGCCGCGCGTGGCCCAGCCAGGCTCGTTATGAATCGCAATATAATATGTGCTCAGCCATCTCGGCACAACCAAAAGCTACTTGTATTTACCATCTTACACCAAGTGTGTGAAACGAAGCCTCAAGAATAGTACGTGTCTTGTAGTTGTCAGGACTAGTTCCCTTACCGGTCTTCACTAGCTCTCGGATATGCACAGATTGCACCTCGTCTCTTGATCCGATTGATGAACGATGATTGAATTTGTATAGAGTCTTGTTTCGTTTTTCATTCTGTTAACCAATTTACTCAAGCACGAAAATGATGCCAACGGACGGCCTCTCTTGAGCAGTCGAGAGGTTGTTGCTCATTGTTTCAACTATTCTCATCTGCTGACTTAACCCGAGTTGTTGGAGGTACTAGCTACACAGTCTATTAGCATAATTTTTTCGCCTTCTGTATTTCTCACATCGAAAAATTAATACAAAATTTGAGTCTGTTTTTTTATTCCCAAATATTATTTTAATGTTTGAGCTCGGCAGCAGGTTAGCGTACATGAGCTGTGTTATCAGGACGGAATGTATGATCATGTGTTGTGGGTGTTGACTCGTCTATGATTTTATCCACCGTTGATTTGAGCTTCAGCAGGTAAACCCATTTTCGTGTTACCGGTTGTATATTTGAGAGATTTTGGAAATGCACATCATATTAATGTTTTTAGACAACTATGTGGGATAATTTGAGGAAACTGTAAATGGGGGAAAAATATTGGAGTGTCAAAAGTTGCGAGTGCGTCTCGGATTTGCATATTAAGAAATCTTTGCTGGGTGAAGATTGTTCAATTTATCTCAAAGGGCACTTTCGGTATATCCTATACGAGAATGATGAGCATTGCAGGTATAGTGATTTGCCATTGCTATCTTGCTTAACCCGTGGCTTAAGGTGAAATGTAACGGAATGCGCGAATCGCGGTTTTGATCAATTATTGAAAAACTAGACCGATTTTCAAAAAATCAAAACACTTAAATTTTCGAAATCAAATTTATCACAACTAAGTATTCTTAGAATTTTGAAATGTTTTGCCGTAGATGGTTTTTGAAATGTATAAACGGTTACTGTTGCGTTCCACGGGGATGGTTTTAGAACTGAAAAGTAGTGTTTGAAGCAGAATTTCACAAAGAATCTGAAAATGTAACTCAAAATCATAAAATTTAAGCCAAAACAACCGAAATTTGAAAAAGTTTACATGAACTTTTCCACATTTCACCGCATTTTTTTATTGCTTGTGCGCTGCTGTTTCGCATTGAGGTGGTGTGAGAAATGCACGGTGGACTCAGTGGCATTATATCGTGAGCAAAAATTACATATCAAATAATGACGCGAATTTATACAGCATTAGGGTTTGTGTTGAAATGAAAACAAGTTGAATGCAATAAAATGGGCATTGTAAGAAATCATTTATTTTCTAAGTAACTGTCATTTATAACGCTAAAAATGTCTAACTCTGTTGAGCTCAATGCATTGATGTTGCTGAAGCAATAATGCTTGGCTGTATAATATCTTATAATAGGTATTATTTTAGATTGTAGCAATTTTTATAGCAAAACTAAAACTTAAATCTTGACAGGCTACTGAATGAAATGAATACAAACCAAGTATTATCATTCATGTAGAATATTTGAAAATATAACTTTCATATAATCTGTGATACAAACAATGTTGCCTGGAAAACTACCGGCAAAGATGTCGAAAATAATGCTCTCTAGACTTCAATCGTTCTTTTGAAGAAGAATCCATGCTTGCTACTAAACTTAAGCATATACATCGTTGGCAAATTAGTTAATACATATACATATAACCTCATGTTAGTTATTCATAATTACTCATGATTCATAGCTCTAGTGTAGGAGTAATCACTAACAATAACGATTGAATTAGCATGTCCAATCTTTTTCACAAGCCAACATAACAAGAGGTAAGCCCACTGCGCTTAATCACTGAAAGAAGTTCTGGTTTCTATGTGTCGGTTTTTCTTGTTATGCTTTGTGCGACGGTTCGTTCAACTGAAGCGGATAAAATTTTGAGCGCATTTTATGACTCTTTGTCCATCTTAAGGAGTGTATCGAAAAGTAGTTAGCAACATTGATTATTGAATAAAAAAGCGAAAAAAAAACATATTTTGACATCAGTTTTCGATATATTGTAGAAAAATTACATTTTTGAACATTTCACTGATTATATTGAAGAAAATCCTAGTTTCTGTGAAACGCTCGCACTTTGGACTTGACATTCTTCATTAAATTTTGCACAGTTACTTTTGTGATTTTCCTGGTGGCAGCCGTCCAGTTTTTTTTAACTCCTGCATGTTTTGGGACACTGTACCTTCCTTTCGAAAATGCCGCTTGACAATTGCCCAATACCTTTCAATTGGCCGAAGATCCGGGCAGTTCGGTGGGTTGATGTCCTTTTCCACGAATTGTACATTTTTTTAAACACTGTAGAACGGAGTTGGCGTAGTGGGCTGAAGCCAAATCCGGCCAGAAGAGAGGAGGAGCCTTATGCTTTCTGTACAGTGGCTGCATTCTCTTCTTCAAACATTATTCCTCGTACACCTTGGCGTTAATTGTGCCCTTCGTGAAGAAAATCGACGACCGCAAACCACAGGTACAAATTGCTTGCCAGACCAACACCTTCTGCCCAAACTTTTCCATCGCCACCGTGGTATCAGCGTCGTCCAGGTCCTGGTACACCGATTTCGTATAATATTGCGGTCCGGGCAGCGCTCGAGAGTCTTCCTTGGTGTAGGTTTCGTCGTCGACCAGGATGCATTCGTCTTTATTCTGTAGAATCCGGTTACACAGTTTTCGCGCTCTTGTTTTGGCCTGAACTTGCTGTACCAGGGACTTTTGATGTGGAACACATCTTTATTAGGGGTGCAAATCACAAACTACACGTAGAAATGTGGTCAGGTTTTAAACACTTATAGCTCAGTCTGTTTTGTATCAATTATTAATATTATTTCATCATTTGATAGGAAATATTTCTACGTATTGATTTGAATGTTCATAGCCATGTATTTTGAATTGTATATCATTGAAATGTTGATTAATAGCTAGCAGTGTCCTATTTTGTCTGCAAAAAATCTCCAGCATACCGGATTTCCCTGCCATAGTCGACGGCTTTGAAGGAGTAAGCGATGTATCAAAGAGAGAGCATCGCTCTGATTGGTCAATCGATGCAAAAGCGAAGCTGTTGGAAGCACGCGAATCTATAAATAGAAGCGAAATTAAAGCTAACGTTTCAGTTCTATTCCTAGCATGCTAGAGGTAGGTTGTTGCTAGACAGCAAGACAAAAACGTGCCATAAAACGATTTGAAGCTTTAGGGGCTGATGCCAGTTGTTAGCGTAAAACCGTGTCGCTCGCTGTGCGTATTACATTTCTCTTCATGCTCTCTCGTAAATGTGTAAAATGACTCTCGATGTGACCGAATGGCCAAGAAAGTTTTGATATTTTCGGTTACAAGTTTGACTACATCACATAAAATCCAATAAAGCTACCGCTTGTTTGGCAGCCTTGATGAGCCGATTTTATTTCTCTCTCATATTTCGTTACGTTACCAGGGAACTAAAATGACGCCGACATAGAAATCGACTTACCTCCACAAAAATAACTTTCACTTAATTTTCATCGCGACAACATATATGTTTTTATGCACTAATCGCATCTAAACTAAATTATCTAGATATTGTCAGGATAGATTTTTGATCCATGCTTTTGAAGGCGAGATTTTCAATGAACAAGTTGAAAGTTGCCGTTTTCAGCTATGCAACTCTTCCTTTAGAAAAAAGACTTTCCCGACCGCTAAAGTCAAACAATCATTCTGAAATTTTCACAGAATAATCTAAACTAAATCTTTTAGAGATTGTCTGTTGGGTTTTTTGATATTCGTCACCGTTTCTGAGAAAATCAGATTTGAAGCGTGAAAATAGCCCTTTAAAACGTCCTAAAACACACTGGCCTCAGCCCTTAATTGGTATGCTCTGATCTTATGTCATACAAGCTCGGAATTCCATGTTATGTCGTTTCCCCATGAGAAATTGACAACTACCCCTGGATAAATTTTGAGTGCTTAAGATTAATTTCTAATTTATATAAGATGAACTCGATTGATAATGAGAAATAGTTTATCGCTTCAACCGAAATCGCAGAATGGTAGAGAAACTTAACGCTAAAAAACTGCTTGCATAAAAAACTTGAACACAAGTTTGGCGAAGAGAAACTTAATTATCGAAATCGCAAGTATGTACAAAGATATAATTGCATGCATTTGGGATAATGGTGTAATTTCGTCGGTCATAAAACAAATGCAAATCAAGACAAATGATGTTTGGTATTGGTTCGGATTGATTGAACTTTTTGATTGTAGATCATTAGAAATGTTGGTTGCCTTGTTCCACATCAACGGCTCGAAGAACCCCATGGGGCTGATCCTTGTAGTTTTTCGGCACCTTCTGTTTCTTGTACGTTTTCAGGGAGTTCCGAACTTTGATCCGTTGAATCATCCCGATGCTGGTGTTGAACTGCATGGCCAAATCCCGCGTCGACGCCGATGGGTTTTTCCTGATGTATTCAACCACTTTTAAGTTCCGGCCGGGCTGACTGGGACCCGTTTTCCTACCGGATCGGGGCAAATCCTTCATGAAAAGGGTCTTACCGAACGTCTCGATGATATTTGTGACACTGGTGTGGTGCACTTTCACCTGTTTCGCAATTTCGTTGTACGTGACACCACTTTCTGAGCACCAAGTGTGCAGAATTTTCTTTCGCGTTTCCGGATCAATTCGACTCATCATTGAAACGATAAACCGTACCGAAACCAATCGATTGCGCAGCTGTTATTGACATGTAAACAAACATGTGACCGCAAAACACGCTGCAAAAATAAAACCATTTCAGAATAATAACTGTTTGAATGTTGCTAACTACTTATCGATACACTTCTTAGTTGCCATGCGGCTGAAACTTTTTCTCGAGGAATATTAAGGTATATTCTATGCCACCCTTTTTAGCGAGTTTATCGGCTTCTTCCTTTCCCCGGTATTGAACAATGTGCAAGTACCCACACAAATGTCATAATATTGATATTATACTTGAACGCAGGTGATCAGGAATATGTTGAACGATTTTTCTCATAGATAAATCAAAAGTTATGTTGGGATAACTTTTCTTTACGTTTCGTCTTAGACTCGTCAGTGCAGAGCAGTTCAAATTGATCTGCTTAGTACCAACATAAACAGTTCAACTTGAATCGCTAAGCAGACGTAAAGTTAATGCTACACTTTTCAACTTGGCACCGAAGTGTCATGTCTTTCCTGATGGTATGTTGGGGTTGTTTAGATAGTTCGATCTGTTTTCACCTACTTCTTGTGTTGTCAGAGTTGATAAAGCTAAGTATTCATGGTGGCATGCTTTTGGAATGTACTTCTAAATTCCGCAATGTTTTGTGTTTGTCGATTATTAGAGGATTCACGATTTCACTTCGAATAAGTAAACGAATGCAAGCTCGTAGAACCGTTCAGAGATAGGAAGCACTCTTGCTAATATTTCTAGACTCTAAAACAAACTACAATACGAGAGAAACACCAAAACGCGTGCTCTTACTCGAAACCTCGACTGCTTCTGAAAATTTGAAGTCTTTAACGCATCGAATTTCGATTTGTCGAATACAAAACGCCGGAGAGAACCGTGGCAACCCTGATAATTTTGTCGAACCGTATCTGTTCGATCATCGGCCTGATTATCGGACCGATTGAGCACGATATGGGACCAATCCTAGTGCTTCGATCGAGCCGTCATCGAACAATTCTGCGCCATTTGCATCAATCGTGTCAATCTAAGAGCAATCGAAACGTATCGACGCATCGGACCGACGTGAGCCCGATGTAGGACTATATAACTTCGGGTAATCATCGTGTTACTTTTTTTAAGTTTCCTGTTTGTTTTTCAAGAGTTTCTTTAGTATATTAAAACAAAGATACAAGAAATAATATATTCCTCTTTTTGTTTCGATTATTATTACTTTCTGACCCTATGGTAGGGGATCGAACCCATGCGGGCTGCGTGAAAAGCATCGACTTACCAATCACGATACGCATCGATACGTGCTGGTATGGAAGAAGAAAACACCACCGCCTAGCATACAGCTTGCTTTGTTCAATTTTGTATAGCGTGCGTTATTGCCACATTTCAATCTATATTAACTTGACATAACTGTTTACAAATTGAAAAAGTTATGGCTATCTTGACAAAATCTTCTAGTAATGTTTTTGAAAATATAAGTAATATGAGAAAGACATCATTAAACCACTGAGTTGATAAAAAAAGGTTTTTTTTACAAAGAATAGTTATCTTGTCGGTGAGTTTTCATTCATTTGACTTCTCAATCTGTTTTACCTTTTTTTATATGTATAAAAAATAGGTATAGAATTCGCTCAAACTTTAGAAAAATTTTCCGAGGCCCGGAAGGCCGAATGTCATATACCAATCGATTCAGGTCGACGAACTGAGCAAATGTCCATGTGTTTGTGTGTATGTGTGTGTATGTGTGTATGTGTGTATGTGTGTGTGTGTCTGCATGTGTGTTGTCAACTAAGAGGTCGAGATCTCAGAGATGGCTGGACCGATTTTGATCAAACTAGTTGCATATGAAAGGTCTCCCCGTCACCCCGTCACGTTATTGAATGGTTTTGAGATCGAATGTTCACTTTTTGAGTTATGCGAAGTTTTATGTCAAAATTTTCAGTTTTTTGACAGTATCTGTCACAGTTGATCTTGAAAACAGAATATGTTTCCAGACTTAGATTTCGCACGGTAATAGCTATCCAACAAGCCATAGATTGTCAAAATCTGTCCATTTTCAACGCAGATATCGACATTTTTGTGTAAGCGACTTTTCCCCCTATTCCAGCAGTAGGAGTTTTGTGCATTGTATGACAAAGCAATGCTTGGGAGCAACGTGAAGCACGATTTTTATACTGTTTCATACAATTGTTTCTAAGTACCAAAAAGACTGTCTACAGTATCCCTTTTCATGACATGCCTCGAACCGATTTCAGCACGGTTCGTTTTTGGCAACACAATCGTTCGAATATGACATATGTAAACCAGAATTTTCGAGTTGAAAGCAACTCCATAATTATATTGATTTAAACTACCTACAGCAATAAATGCTGGAAGCACATAACACCCATATACCATTCGAATCAGTTCGTCGAGATCAGCAAATGCGTGTGTGACAAATAATTTCACTTCATAGTTTCGAAAATGACTCAACCGTTTTCTACAAACTCAGATTCATATGAAAAGTCGTATGCTCCCAAAGCAGGTTTCTGAATTATGTTTGGATCCGACTTCTGGTTCCGGAACTACAGGATGATATGTGAAACGAAATTAAAATAGTGTAACTCATTTTTCTCGTAGATGGTTGAACCGATCTAAGATTCAAATGAAATTTAAGAATCATCTAAGATTCAAATGAAAAGTTTTAAGATCCTATAAAACATCTTGCTTTTCAGTCAAATCCAGTTTTCGGTTTC
Source organism: Malaya genurostris (assembly GCF_030247185.1). Lineage (NCBI taxonomy): Eukaryota > Metazoa > Arthropoda > Insecta > Diptera > Culicidae > Malaya > Malaya genurostris. The sequence continues at coordinate 67,408,776 of NC_080570.1, read as the reverse complement.
GGGGATACAGTCGATAACCAAATAAACTTATTTCAGTTTTAGTGGTATTCAGTTCGGAAGGTACACAACAGTTTAATTTGCACTACTATTTCTCAAAAATGTCTACACTGATTTTCAAACATTTTGAATCGAATGTGAACTATACAGCTCCTCAGGTAAATTTACCTGACTTCGGTTAAACCAACTTTCGAATTCCGGTTCCAGTATCGAATCGTTTCCCAAAGCTCAATCGTTTGCTTAAAAGAATGCCAAATCAAATTTCAAAAACGAAAATTCAAATGAAAAGATTTATGGTCCCATACAAAATTAATGAATTTTATCCGATTCTGACTTCCGATTCTGGAATTAAAGGGTGATGAGTTTTTAAAATTCAAACCGATATAAAAGATGACAATCCCGAAAAGCTTTAAAACTGGACTCCAAACTATTGCAATTTATTCGTCATATTAACGTATGGTCATACGAATCGGTTTGTGTTATGCTGGTTCCTGGCTCTGGAAGTACCGTAAATAATGACGAAAAACTCTAAGGTGGAATTTATTTCGACATCTCATGGAATGTTCATTCGATTGTCACACGTTTAGATTCAAATTTGTTCCGATTTGCAAGTTTCGACACTACAGGGTAATGAGTGATAAAAATCTCAAATTGCCGCTTGAAAGACGGTCACTAAAATAATATCATGAGAACTAAGACACAGAAGAATATTCATGCAAAAAACATGCGGATTGATTAAAAAAAAAGGTATCATCTTACTGCTAGGTGGATTACGCACGTTTTTCGTTCAGTCGTTGCTATTTGATATTTTTTATTCATCGATATAAAATCATTTCTACGTCTTCTGGTTGAATAGAAGGGCATGGGTTTGCAATCTAACCGGAAGGGTTAAAACTCGTTAAGAATGATGAAAATTCGGATGCCTCAAATTACCGTGGGAAAGCCGCACTAAGCATCGTACTCACCAATAACGCATTGAACCGACCCAGAAACAATTTCTCTTATATGCACTTTGTAAATTAAACTGGACAGTAATTCCTCTACCATCATATGAATCACGTTGAATGCACTTAACACTAATATACAAACACTTAAAGAACGTCGTAATCTTTCAATGCTTTTTTCATTAATGATATTATTTCTCAATGCGTACAATCATCTTTACTACTATCGCAATTTGATTTTCATGTACCTGTCCGCCAATTACGAACAAGGAAATTATTTTTAGAGAGACACAATAGAACAAATCAGGCAAAAAAATCAAATAATGCGTCATCTTGACCTGACTATGTCAAAAAATCAAATCAAAACCCAACTTTATCGAAAAAATAATGCGTAGTATAAGTAAACATTGTAAATATTTGTATGTAGTCTACATTTGCTTGGCAAAATAAATATATAAGTAAATAAATATTCAAATTACTCGAGCTCATAGTTTTGGAAGAATTACATCCCTGAAACTCAACACGGATTTATCGATAATCAAATTCAAGGGATCTTACTGTTTTACACGTCTTCATTATCTCATTATTATAAGAACGCATACATGGTGACGCTATCTATGCTGATTGCTCCGCACCCTTCATTGCAAAAAAAACATCAAATAACAGTTACTAGGTTACTACAGTTGTTAATAACAAGAGACTGCCCTACAACATTTTCTGCTTTAGAGTCCATCAAGGTTGTCACTTAGGGTCAAATATAGTTTTACTCTACCTCAACGATCTCCAAATTTGACCAAAATGCCCTAAACTATCTACCGCGAATGATTTCAAGCTATGTTATCAAGTTAAAACTCGAGAAGACAAGTGAAAACTCTAGAAGACACATTTTCACAAACTCAGTGAACTGGTATCATGACAATAGGATGGTTTTAAATACTTCAGTGTTTCATTTCGCCGTTTGCTAGAAAAATCTCGCTTATTGACTACGACTATAATATTTTGCGAAATTTATTAAAACATGAGTCTTCCGTGAAGAATCTGTTCGATTCGTTTTACACAATCTAACATGTAGGGATCCAGCTAATCTTGCTAGTAACAAAGAACGCTGTTAGCATATAGATCCGAGTCTGCTATCTGTTTGTAACAGTATCCTTAAAGTTGTGCTAACGTTGATTTATTTCAAATACCTATTGATTATGTTCGATCTCTATATGTAATAATTCCATTTGTTTGATAATGAAATATTATCTGTATTTATTTGAATATAAGATATTCGCATTATTTAGAAGTGGACTATATGTTGGTAAAAAATCGAGGAGGCTATATGTCTGGTGAACATAGAGATCAGATCAGTTTCGCCATCAGTGGGCTTATTCGTGCTCCAAAGGAAATATAAAAATGATAAATGTTTGTGATGTCAGACTGTATCAAATCTGGATTTTGGGTTTGTTTGCTGTGTAGAGAAGCATCGGACAAAAAGTACATGAACGGCATTTCGTTCAAGCGAACTATATTCCTAGATGTTTTCCGCACATTTTCAGATTAAATTTAATGACTGTTAAACGAAACGGAGAAGTTTTTTGAATTCACGAGTCCAGTACTAAAAGATTTCAAGATACAGTTTGATCATGTTATGATGAGCTGAGCTGAGCTGAAGTAGATCGCCCGTAGTTGCACTTCGTGATTGACCGAATGAGTGAAAATGTACAATGAACCAAGAAAATGAAGCTTGGGAGAAGCAAAGCATTTCCATTGTACATACCCACTCACTTCTAACATTTTATTAAATGATCAATAACGACACTGGCTACGACCAAAAGCTCTGCTACTGAGAGAAATTATGTTAGTCCGATACTCGTTGTTTCTAGAGACCGCGGGTACCACTGTATCTCCACGGGATAGGAGATTTGTTAGTAGGGAGGGAAAGAGATCCGTATATGTTTTGGTAAACAATGTGATCTCAAAAAACCCTGATTTTCGATACTCAGAAGAAATGAGTAAAAATTTCTGAAGTGAAGCCCCCCCATTTTTCACGAGGTAACCGGTTTTACAATAAGTGTTATTGTTTTGTAGTATTAGTATCTACGAACATGTTCGTGAAATATTTCGTCGATATTCGAATTTTTTATACTATTTTTAGTTACATTTACTTTTATATACCTTTTCATTGTAATGCTTCCTGAAACTCAAGTTCTCTTCCGAATTATACGAAACTTTGCAAATCATAGAACTTTTACACCTTCCATAGAAACCCGACAACACCGACAATGACATGCAGACGGCGCTTCGATCGGCTAACAGGTTAACATCGTAGAATTTTGGGGCGGTAAATTCTCAGTTTCCGCCGCTTGAGCATCTTTAGATTCGCGGATCAACATTATTCAAGAAAATAGTACTCTCACTACTAAACACACACTTGACACACCTGCACTATCACTAAAATAACTGTTTCAACCAAATTTTTAACTATACGTATAAAACAACACATTGCAGCACCAGGACACTGCATCGCACTCTCAGTGATGCCAACTCTCCTCCCAGTTTGATCATGTTAGTATGGTGGGAGACAAACTGACAAAATGTAAATAAATGAAATTTTAGAAGTAGAAACAAGCAAAAAACGTGCTTTATCCACCTAGTAGTGAGATGATACCTTTTTTTTATCAATCCACATGTGTTTTTTGCATGAATATTTTTCGGTGTTTCAGTTTTCATGACATTATTCTAATGTCCGTCGTTTTAAGTGCCCAGATTAAGATTTTTATCACTCATTACTCTGTAATGTCGAAACTGCAAATCGGATCGAATTTAAATCTAAAAATGTAACAATCGATTACACATTACTTGATATGTCGAAGTAATTTCCACTTTAGAGTTTAGGGTAATTTAAGGTACTTCCAGATCCGGTATTCAGGAACCAGCATAACCCAAACCGATTCGTATGGCCATATGACGAATAAATTGCAATATGTTTGAGTCCAGCTTTAAAGCTTTTCGGGATTGTCATCTTCTATATCGTTTTGAATTTTAAAAATTCATCATCCTACAATTCCAGAATCGGTAGTCAGAATTGGATTTATTTTAATTTGAAGTTTTGCTTCAGAAATTCGATTTGGCTTTTTTTAAGAAAACGATTGAGCTTTGAGAAACGATTCGATACTGGAACCGGAATTCGAAATTCGGTGTAGCCGAAGTCAGACAAATGCACCTGAGTAGCTGTATAGTTTACATTTGTTTCAAAATGTTTGAAAATCAATGTAGACATCTTTGAGGAATCGTAGTGCGAATTAAATTTTTGGGTGCCTTCCGAAACCTGATTAATTTATGTGAAATAGACATTTTTATCATTTTATCACCCTGTATCTCCGAAACCGGAAGTTAGATATGAATGAATATCAAGATGTTTTATATAATCTTAAAACTTTTCAATTGAATCTTAGATGATTCTTAGATTTCATTTGAATCTTAGATCGGTTCAGCCATCTACGAGAAAAATGAGTTACACAGTTTTAATTTCGTTTCACATATCATTCTGTAGTTCCGGAATCAGAGGTCAGAATCAAACATAATTCAGGAACCTTGTTTGGGAAGTATACGACTTTTCATATGAATCTGAAAAAAATCGAGTGAAATTATTTGTCACACACGCATTTGCTGATCTCGAGGAACTGATTTGAATGGTATATGGCTGTTATGTTCTTCCAGCATTTATTGCTGTAAGTAGTTTAAATCAATATGATTATGGAATTGCTTTCAATTCGAAAACGCTGCCATCATCTGGTTTACATATGGCATATTCGAAAGATTATGTTGCCAAAAACGAATCGTGCTAAAATAGGTCCGAGGCAAAATATCATGCTGTACACAGTCTTTTGGGTACTTAGAAACAAATGTATATAACAGTATAAAAAATTGTGTTTTATGTTGCTCACAAGCATTTCTTTGCCAGACATCTTCTAACATACTACTGGAATAGGGAAAAAAGTCGCTAACACAAAAACTTCGATATCTCCGTTAAAAATGGACGGATTTTAACAATCTATGGCTTGTTGGAAAGATATTACCATGCGGAATCTAAGTCTGAAAATTAATCTGTTTTCAAGGTCAATTGAGACAGATACTGTTTTTTTGACATAAAATTTTGACATAAAACTTCGTATAACTCAAAAAGTAAACATCAGATCTCAAAACCATTCAATAGCGTTGAGGGTGACGGGGAGACCTTTCATTTGCGACTAGTTTGATCAAAACCGGTCCAGCCATCTCTGAGATCTCGACCTCTTAGTTGACAACACACATACAGACACACACACATACATACACACACACGGACATTTGCTCAGTTCGTCGAGCTGAATCGATTGGTATATGATATTCGGCCCTCCGGGCCTCGGAAAATTTTTCTAAAGTTTAAGCGAATTCTATATCTATTTTTTATATTTATATAAAAAAGGTAAAACCATTTTTAATCCACCTGATGCTTTTCTCATATTAGTTATAATTTTGTCAAGTTTCTTTTTTGAAACTTGAATAAATTCAAAACTTTCTTCGGTATAATCTACCTTTTCAATTTGTAAACAGTTATGTCAAGTTATTAAAGATTCAAATGTGGCAACCCTGCACGCTATACAAAATTGAACAAAGCACGCTGTATGCTAGGCGGGTGCGTTTTCCTGTTCTTCCGTAGCAGCACGTATGTACCGATTTTTCATCATTTTGTATGACAGCTTGAAAGTTTTGATACTCATTGCCCTATAATTTCGGAACCGGAAGTTGGATCTGAATGAAATTGAAATTGCACAGTATCTTTTAAGACAATAAGAGCTTTAATTTGAATCATGATTTGTGAAATCGTTTTAACCGTTGCAGATAAATCAAAGTGAGTTCCGTTTTTCGAGCTTTTCTTCACTATTACCGGTGCGTTTGGAAGCGAAAACTGGGCACTGGTATTCCCAAAGTAGATTTATATATCCACCAAATAACAAGGTCTGCCAACTAGATGAATTTACCAGTAAATTTTTTATAAACGTGCATTTCGTTTAGCCTTCGCTCATGAATTTGAAAATTTTTACTAATCGCACTGTAATACCGGAATCGGAAGTCGGATCTGGATCAATTTTTCGAAGACTTTTTGAACAATCCCAAGACCTTTCATTTACATCTTAGTTTGTAAAAATCCATTGAGAAATTTCCGAGAAAATCGAATGCGCTTTTTCTCATAGTTTTGCACATATTGCCTTGTAATTCCGGAATCGGATGTCGGATCGGAATAAAATTCAATAGCGATCTATGGGACCATAAGACCTTTCGTTTGAATCTAAGTTTGTGAAAATCGGTCACGCTGTTATCTGTCCGTCGCGATGTCAGCAAGGCTACTTTTGTGGCTGATCTCCTCCAGTCAAGAATAGACTGCTCCGAGCTCTTACAGCATTTACAAATTGATATCCATCGCCGTAATCTTAGAAACTATTCTTTTCTTAGGATCCCCTATGCTAGAACTAATTATGGGTATAACGAGCCTTTGCATGTGCCGAACCACTTCAACCACTGTTCCAATTCATTCGACTTTAATCTTTCACGAAACGTTGCCAAGAAATTGTTCCTAGGGTTACTATCTAATTAGTTTTAGTTTTAGTTAGTTTGAAAATACTGTGTTTAAGTGAATTGTATCATTTGGATGATTGTAATCTGTTGATGCAAAAGATGAGGAGGTTTTATGCCTGTTGGAGAGCAAGTTTGACAGAAACTAACTCCACCGGGCTTTTCCCTCCTCCAAATAAACAAATAAACAAATAAACGCCATCTCTGAGAAAAGTGAGTGACTTTTATTTTCATTATTTTAGTGCATATCATCCTGTAATTCTGTAACCGGAAGTCGGATCGAGATAAAATTCAATAGTGATCTATGGGACCATGAGACTTTTCATTTGAATCTGAGTTTGTGAAAATCGGTTCACCCATCTCTGAGAAAATCGAGTGACATTATTTGTCACATACATACACACACATACATACAACGACAGTTCGTCGAGCTAAGTCGAATGGTATATGACATTCGACCCTCCGAGCCTCGGTTCAAAAGTCGGTTTGTATAGCCTTTCTATATGAGATAGGCAGAAACACATCCACGTTTTGCCTTTCTCTATAGAAAGATATTAGAATTGCTGCAAAACCGACTTTTGAACGGAGCCTCGGAGACCCATAGTGTTATATTCCATTCGACTCAGTTCGACGAGATCGGAAAATGTATGTGTGTGCACTTTTCGAAGAATTTTTTTTAACTTGTTTCTACTTCCAAAATTTTATTTATCTACATTTTGTCAGTTTGTCTCCCTCATAACAGGATCAAACTGTCTGTTGAAGCCTTTTAGTAAAAAATCATCCATACACAATTTTCGTATTGAATTCCATCTCGTACTCTACTCGGGAGGTTGACGCGATCGGTTTCCTATGCAGACAGAATAAATATTCCTCTCTGTGTGAAGTGCAGTTCTAGCATCACCTGCACGAGTCAATGGCTAGCTGCAATATACTCACTCTCCGCAAAGCCACCGCAACCGAGACAGAGATGTTTGACCGAACGTGGTTTGGCTTAGAAGGAAAACACACCTCCTCGCTGGACGCGTGCCACCGCGTTGCTCCCGCGCATTGATAATTCACCGTAGCTGCGGTTCGGGCAGCTCTAGTGAAGCTAGTCCAATATAAAAGCAAAAGAACATCGTTCCACCTCAATTAGTTTGTTTTTCCGATTCCGCTGAGAAGCACGCGTTTCTAGTCTTACGCCTCCGCCCATTTGGCTCAAAACAACAAACACCACCCAATAGACGGTGACTTGCAACGTTCAACGTGATTGGAGTGTTGTTCACAATCGAGGCCCCCGCTGTCGATTGGTTAGCGTTATCCCTGGAAGTGAATCCCAGTCGAAGAGCTGTAGTGCGAAGTGTGTGTAAACATTCCAGCTAACAGAGAAAAGGCGTGATCTGTGGATTGAGTGAAAATATTCTGTTACCTTTTTTTGTGTGAAAAAAGTTAAAAAGTTTAAGTGAAAAAAAATCATTATAAAGTAATAAAAACAAGATTGCTCCTGAACAACGCTTTCCTATACCAGCTGAAAACATTGTGGATAGTGACAACTTGTGCGAGTTTCTCCCGGTGCTCAGCGCGGAGACAGCAAAAGTAAGCTTTTTTATTAGTTCTAATCTGATTAATTCAAGTGACAATACATGATGTGATTGTTGATGTGGGTATAATTTTTACGAGTAGTAATGAAACGCGAATGTACTTTGAACTGGTAAAAAATGTTAAGTAGTTTCTAATGATTCTCATCAGCAACACTTGATAGCAGAAAATGCTTCACAGTCCGAGGGCACGTATGAATCAGTCATATAAAGATAGACACATTAAAAGGACGCGCCGAAACAGCCTTGCGAAACAAAAGTTGCTTGCGGCGAAATATGTGAACGAGCCAAGCGTGGAACGAAGATTGTTTACTTGCGTCTATCGGAGTAGTTTTTGTTCAATCAGAAAACCATGGCATGAAGTCGTTATTCGTTTTTTGTTGGCTCAAGGTCTGATATATTTGGGTGTACAAGTAGAATTTGGCAGAGACAATCTGAAACCGTTTACTAATTCAAACGAGTGGCGATTCGAAGACATGAATGTATGACTGGTTTTACGCTAATACTATGAGCAATAAAACAAGTACTAAATAAAGAATTTCATTCTAACAATACCTACCCGAAGTTTTACAATTTGCATACCTACACAGATGAGCTTATGTCGAATCAGCTTTTTATTTGGACTTCTATTTCTTCAACTACCGAATAAATACAGAAATTTCGTTAATTCGTTTAACTAAAACAACTGTACGAAAACAACCGTTATAGTTTGAAACACTTGAATATCAATGAATTCATTCGAACATTTGAATGCTAATATACCTAACAATGCGATCAGATCTTCGTTGGACTTCATAATGGGTAGGAAACACTTGTGGAACATTCGTCCATTGTACATTATGGTGCTAAATGTGAAAAAGACTAACTCATTCTATCACATCGATAAATCATATTGGAGAATTTTGACTGTTCCTTCTTTCAAATGGTAGCAAAATTGTTCGTGCCTAATAACGAAATATAACGAAGGCTTCACGATCTTCCCAATAAGTCATCTTTTTCAACGAACTCTGTAAACTTCCCTACTGAACTAAGTAGTGTTTCTGTTAACCGAAATCTGTAATCACATTCACCGAAACTACTGTACTTTTTCTCGAAATCAGTTGTCAGTAAAATAATTGGTCACGGTTTAAACTAATGATTCGAAATGTACAAATATTTTCCTTCGACATAAATGGAATAACTCAGAACATGGAGGATCATGCTGAGCACCAAGTTAATTTGAATGAACATTTTCAAAGCGTAGACGCAGACTAGTAATTTATATTCTCTTAAAAGACACATTCTAGTAAAGTATTCTCTTGTACGTCATTTTTATCCTTTAGTCGATCATGTGAAACAACGCTTTTCTTCTTTAAACGTTACATCGGAAAAATAATATTGTATTGTATCTATCGCTCAGGATCCAGAAACAATTTTTGTGCAATGTAGTGGAATGCGCGCGTCAGGTTTTTGATCAATTATTCAGATACTAGACAGAATTTCGAAAAACTAAAAACGCTTAAGTTTTCGCAACTAAATTTATCACAACTGAGTATTCTAGAATTTTGAAATTATGTGATTGGTTTTTAATATATATAAACGGTTACTGTTCCGCTCCACAGAGATGATTTTAGATCTGAAAAATAGTGTTCGAAGCTAAATTTCACAAAGAATCTGAAAAGGCAACTTGAAATTATGAAACTTTAGTAAAAATTTGAAAAAAAAATCAAGTGAATGGTATGATGGTGTGACAAAAGCACAGTGAGTTCGGTGGCGTTATATCGTGAGCAAAAATTTCATATAAAAAAATTACACGAATTCATGCATTGAGTTTTGTGATGAAATAACAACGAGTTGAGTACAATAAAATGGATATCATAAGAAATCGTTCATTTTCTAAGGTAACTGACGTTTATAACGCAAGTAATGTGCAACTATGTTCAGCTCAATGCATTGATGTTGCTTAATTGTGTGAAATCATATAAAAGATATTACTGCCGATTGTAGCAACAATAAAAATTTTACCTATACAGGCTACTGAATGAAATGAATATAAACCAAGTATTATCGTTCATTTAGAACATTGAAACTTATACCATTCATATGACCTGGTGCCAGAATCACAATTCAAAAATATAAACCCTCTATAAAATTGTATTTATTTGGTGTATTTTCGTTGTCTAGTGTATGCTCAGTAATTTCTTATTTGAACACTTTTTTTAATCGAATATAAAAATTTTTTAATCGATTGGTACTGGTAGAGATACCGAAAATATTTGAATGTTTTTAATCGTTCTTTAGAAGGAGAATCTATGCTTGCTGCTAAACTCAAGCATATACATTGTCAGTATGTTAGTCAATACAAATACATGCAAAGCAAAGTCTTGGCATTACATTCCTTTCGTGGAATTTGGCCTTTCTGTTTCAACAGACTTCGCAGCCGATTCTTAGTGTACAGAATCATTGCATGGCTAGTACTATGGATTCTACTGACACTAAGAATCCTTCCAGGTCGGGGCTCGAACATACCACAGCTGGCTTGTAAGATCAGCGTCCTATGCATTGAACCGACAACCCGGGACATACAAATACATGTAACCTCATGTTAATAAATTATAAATACTAATGATTCATAGTACTAGTGCATTACTAACAAAATTGTGTAATATTCACAAATTCACTACAAGTCAATCAGAGTTCGTTTGGTAGGCCCACTGCGCTCAATCACTGAAAATGTTCCTGGTTTGTATGTGTTGGTTTTGCTTGTTATGCTTTGTGCAACAATTCTTTCAACTCAAGCGGTCAAAATTTTGCCCGCATTTTTTAGGACTACATTTCACCTTAAGGGGAGAGGGGGGGGGGGGTGATTTATTTTTTATTTTTTAAATTTTTGGTAATTGTTCAAAGTGAAAACTACGATTTTTCACGAAAAAATTCGCCATTTTGTAGCCGTTGAACCTCCCCAAAGTAACAAATAACGAAAAGGAACGACGTTGGGGTCTGGTTTTTTATATGTAGAAAGTGTGTGTAAAATTTGACAAAAATTGGTTAGTAGTTTTTAAATGACGACGGACACGGACTTTCAAAACCTATTTTCGAGAAACGCGTTTAAAGTTTTTTGTCTATAAAATCAATGGAAACAATTCATTACTCAAGGGAGCCCGTAGAGTCTAACATTTTCAAAAAATTATATTTTTCGTTTATAATCTGTTAAAATGAAACATTTCAAGAATATTTTTTCAAGTATTTAAGTCGATCGAAGCAGAGCAATTCCAGAAATGCTTAGCAGATCATCAGACTCGACCTTCTCGGATTTGGATAAAACTTTGAACATGGCTTCAGTATGGCAAACCATAAGTTTTGAACCGATTGAGAGGTCAATCCGACTCACGACTGATTTTTATAAAGGGCGTATGTATTTTTGCATTTCACAAAAATTGCCTTTTTTAAATCGTTGTAACTCGTAAACCGTTAAATGTTTAAAATAAAAAATTATCAAAAAAAATTAGAACCATGCTCTTTTTTATCTAACTTTTTCGGATTATTTTGTAATTATCGAGAAAAAAAATCAAATTTTTTTTTCAGTGTATATTTTTTTTAGAGTGCCCAACTTCTTCCCTACAACTTCTTCCTGAACACCATTTTTGTACAATTAACGGTTTCCAAGTTACAACGATTTGAAAAAGGCAATTTTTGTGAAATGCAAAAATACATACGCCCTTTTTAAAACTCAGTCGTGAGTCGGATTGACCTCTCAATCGGTTCAAAACTTATCGTTTGCCATACTGAAGCCATGTGCAAAGTTTCATCCCAATCGGAGAAGGTCGATTCTGATTTTATCACTTTTTCGTCTACTCATTCCTGGAGTTGCTCAGCAGAAATCTTGGGCCTGTGCGCCGAGCTCTTACTTCTTCGCAGTATGAGATAAGCAACGATAAAAGCCCATAACTTGCTAAGTTTTGTTCCGACAGGCTTGAAAATTTCACATAATATTCTTAAAATGTTTTACTATGAGAAAATATAAAGAAAATAATAAATGATTTTTCAAAACTGTTAGACCCCATGGGAGCGAGCCATTTCGCCAAGAACTAAAACGAGCAGAACAAATTGGCTTAGGTGGCACGATCCCCTAATTAGGAATTTTTGTATGAACCAAATGTTTGATTGTGACACATGGGCTGAAAAGCCTCGGGCCGAACAAAGAGAACATGATTTTTTTGGTTCAAAATTAACTTTATTAATCAAAGTAATCTTTATCAAGAGCAACGCAAGTATTCAGTGACAGCGATAACCTCTTCATTCGTGCGAAATTTCTTACCGGCGAGCATTTTTTCAGGTCTGCGAACAGCCAGTAATCGCTGGGAGCCAAATTTGGCGAATACGGTGGAGTTGGGAGCAATTCGAAGTTAAATTCATGTAGTTTTGCCATTGTTTTGATTGACTTGTGACACGGTGCGTTGTCTTGATGAAGCAAAATTTTTTTCTTTTCCATATGCGGTCGTTTCTTTGCAATTTCAGCCTTTAAACGCTCCAATAACGCTATTCACTATTAATGGTATTTCCTTTCTCGAAATAGTCGATAAGTATTACACTCCGCATATCCCAAAATACCGTGGCCATGACCTTTTCAGGAGACTGTTATGCTTACGGGCGCTTTGGACGAGGCTCACCAGTTGCTGTTCACTCATATGACGATCGTTTCGATTCCGGAGTGATGTGATGAATCCATGTTTCATCCATTGTCGCATATCGAAGCAAAAATTCCGGTTTGTTACGTTTAAACATGAATGAATGGCCAAACACTGCTGAGATTCAGCAACACGTTCCAGTTTTTGGTCAAAAGTAAACAACCGCGGCAACCACTTTGAACAGAGATTTCTCATAGTCGAATGCTCAGGCAATATAAAGCCAACACGTTCATTTGATATCTTTACGGTGTTAGCTAACTAACGCAATTTCACGTTTCGATCATTCAAAACGATTTTGTGCATTTTTTATGTTTTCTGGTGTTACCGCCTCATTCGGACGTCCACTGCGATCTGCATCATCGGTGTCTCTATGACCACGTTTGAAGTCAACAAACCAACGTTTTATTGTTGATTTTGATAGAACGGCGTGTTGAGTAGCTTCAACATTGTCCCGGGCAACTGTGCATAGGGCACTGGTCTTACAAACCAGTTGTCGTATGTTCGAGCCCTGACCTGGAAGGATTCCTAGTGTCAGTAGAATCGTAGCACCAGCCATGCAATGGTTCTTTGCTTTGAGTAATTTCAACATTCAGGCTACAATTCCCAATCTAATCTAATCGTAGTTAAGTTGAATATTCAATCATACAGATTTTTCAACCTTTTTCCTATAGATTTCCGCTGGCAAGATAGTATAAATCAATTGTCAGCACTCACTTTGAACGGAAACGACAACTAGTCAAGTCTTAATTGGAACAATAATCGAAAGAGCAGATTTTTTCCCTTCCCCAACACTGTGACTAATTCTGGACAAGCACCGAATCGGTTAGAACTACCCTTTCGATGTCAGAATTAACATGCTGCTCAATGACCGTTTAAAAAAACCGGGCATAAATTGTTCTTTACCTCGATCAACAAGTGGTCGCAATACGGTAGGTATTGCATCAGCTATTCATAAAAATGCTTAAGGGCCGAGAAAACTTGACCTTGTTATGCAGAAAATGTAACAATGGAGCGTTCTAGTGTCGGTAAAATATATAGCACGAAAGGTATAAATATGTTATAAGATCACCCGATAGTCACAAAACATATGCCGTTCTTCTACTGCACTGCGCCATTTCCGTCGTATGTCACAACAAGTAGTTATTCTGAAATGTTTCCAAAACCCCCGACAATCTATCACAACAGGAAATATTCATCAATAGAAATTCCCCACAACGGAAACTTATACACACAATGTAACATCAGTCCAAACAGACACTGCTTGCGGGCTGTGCATGTTAACTAGCATTTCAATTATCCAATTACTTCCAACTGTAATGATAATCAGTACAAATTATGCAACTAATCTGCTCCAGCCAGAAGCTGAAAACAATCGCTGGCAAGCAAGAACAAATCGGTCTAACGGTTTACAAACTTGGCCCTATGAGCCGGTATGCAACGGAGGGGACAATGTGTTGACGCCCCTGATGACGTCAACGAATGGCTTAGAAGGCTCCACTCCATGAGTAGGCCCTAAATCAAACGAAATATTTCGTGTTTTATGGTTGGCATCAACACCTTCAACAAGAAACTATCATCATTCATCATCGCTAAAGCCAGAGTGTAATAACAATAAAACTTTTTTGTTGGATTTATAAGGAAGCAGTGCTTCTTCAAGATGCATCGATCAATCAATTACGTGTTTGTCCGATTACGACATGGAATAAACGATTAAATCTCCTTTTCAGTAGCTGATTCTCTGCTCCAATCAATTAACCTAATATCATTTTTTGTTGCTCAAAAATAAACTCGTTCAGACTTGGATAGTTCAGCGCGCATCTGCGATGGAATAAACTGGCAATGTAAACTGATTCAACTATAGAGCTCCTAGAAACAGACAACAGGAACAGCATAAATCAAACAAACGATTTACTCAATTTGAGAAACACCGTTGACACCTAGTACCATCTATTCCAGAATATGATGTTTTTCTATAAAATCAGGTACCTTATTCTATTGTATCCAACAATATACTCAGTTAAGGTAATTTCCCTAATCGTATCGTGCCGACCGATGCACATAACTGTTCACCGGCATTGCCAAGCAGGGATTTGCATTATCACTCGGATTGAGAGATCATCTTCCTCGAACAGAAATGCGGAGGAATGCTGTGCATTCGTCTTACTACATCGGCGAGGTTTCATTGAAGTGACGGGCGCGAGTTCGAGCAGACGTATGAATTCTCTTCTACCGAGGCATGTTAGTAAGCACCGACATTTTACTTCAATTTATTCGCCGCAAAATCTGTAACTGACTGAATAGATCATTTGCTCGGAGGTCAATGAAGTGATTTCGCCGAATATGACAAGTGTTTTGATGGTACATACGGAGATCCGAGCGTGTCTTGTCGGAAAGTGAGTTTCGACTACGAAGAAACAGTGCTTATGCGAGTGTGTTGTTGGTGCGAGACCAGTTCGTATTGCGTATTACACATACCAATTGAGCTTTGTGAACATCTGACCAGTCAGTGTTTTCATGCCAGCGAATGTCGCTCTAGTATTCATTAATTGGTAAGAATCAGACGAAGCCTAGTGACCTACCCGTATAGAATGGAATAATGATACTGTTTCAGACGGACTGCATTAACTTGCATTCAAGAAAGTGGACACAAGATTCCATTCTACTGTTACCCGTAGTTAAGTGTTTTGAATGTCAAATTGTATATTTAAATACACTCTACAGGTCTTTTTTACGATTTTTTATGTGATATTTTATTCGGCTTTTCTGCGCGGGTCTCCGAAGTTACGGGGTTTTCGATTTTCTAGTCAACTCTGACACCGAAAACTTTCGATTTTTTTCAAAAAAATATTATAAAATAAATTATATTATTTTTTCAAAAAAATATCAAAAAAATATTATAATTTATTACACCAGATCTGGATGTTTCATGCATTTCTAAGACATTAGGGCATATTCAGGAGTGTTCTAGTTCTAGATGCATAATTTATGTCAGTTTTAAAATTTAAATCTAGAAATTATAACAAAATAAACTGGCAGCCCCAGCAGTGTTTTATCTGTGTTTCAAATATAGAAAAAATAGAACGGCAATGTATACCAGTTTTAAATTTGACAGTAGAACTGGTCGAATAAATAAAACTAAAACGGATTGCTGGGGATACGTTTGTTTCAGTTTCATTTACATTATAGACCACCCATATGAATCTTGCAGCTGCTGAATTTGCTCTTAGACATACAAAAATATTTCTTTAGTTTTGCGGGTTTTTTTAACGACGAATTTCTGAAGTTACGTGTTTTTTACGCAGTACGTATAACCCGCGTAAAACAGACCTCAATGTAATTGTATCATTTTGGACATTCCAACAGTTTCAATGTTTTTATAAACTGAAATAGAACCACACTGAAAAGACGAGACTGGCGCGGGGCGATATTCATACCATCGAAAGTTTTGGTTCGATGGAATTTTTTTCCGCGGACAATCGTAGCACGGTGGATAAACTATTATCGAACCATGACTTGCCCGCCCATTTGACCGGTCTCCGGAAGGAGACGTTCCCGAACAGCAATATACATTGTTTCCAGAGCCTACTAATTACTCATGAACTGCAAAGTAAACTGAAGGGGAATAATTGAGTGGGAAAACAAAAACACCCAACATGGTGCGAATAGGGCATCAATAATTCATAGGTTCAGTCGTATGAGAAATCTCGTGTAATTGCTCCGCAGTACTTCGGCTATAACGAATCGCAATTTTGCTTATTCGACCGGACAGAATTGCACTCCCATTCAGCGAACCTAGCCGCTAGTTGTATTTATTGATGAGAGTGCGTCAACAAATAACAGATAGTGGAAAGGAGGAAGCACCGTAATCTATCGTGAATCTTCAGCTGATTAGTTTCTCGGTTTCGATTAAAAAATTATTCTTCCCCGGTATATCACGATTCAAAGACTACACTCGAAAAAATGCAGCAGACAAAAATGATCACCAAAAATTCATTTTAAATCGAACATTGTTGAAATGCTCAGCGAATAATTAAACACGTATAAGCTATAAGCCGTTCAATTTGAACTGCTCTGCACTGATGAGTCAAAGACGAAACGTAAAAAATAATAAAAACGGTTATGTGCCCTAGCACAAAATTTGGCTAACCCCTAATTGACGTATAAGCTAATTTAAGCCAAACTTTGACATATAAACCATGTTCTGTTCACCTTGAACTTAACGCAACACTTGCAACATCTTTCTTACACATTTTTATCATCTCCTTCTTCAAATGCTTGTCGTATTTGAAGACCTTCACTGTTTTCTGGAGCTCACATCTCGTAATCGCCCAGAACTTTTCTATTGAGCGAAGTTCTGGTGAGTTTAGCGGATTCGTAACAAAAGCATAATTGTTGGCTTCGTATCACTCGTTTCGCATAACAGCTTAATGCCAAATTCAGCCAACATAGGATGTGTCTCCTTCGTGGGACCGGAAAAGGGGCAACAGAAGGTGCTTCTGGAGGCATTCCACGATACACAGTAGGTGGTACCGATCGTTATGTACGGCTTCCTGAATTTTCTGTACCAACAGACCGCACGTGATAAAGCTTGCTTCATTTAGAATTGGAACAAACTTTTGCTCATATTGTGGCGCTCCTGGTGGACGGATTTGGAAGTTCTTGACGCCCACGTCTCGGGAATTTTGTCAGCTTCACGTATGATTTTTGACATTCCGCAAATCGACTGTACTTTGTAAACAATCAACATGGAAGCCGAAAGAAGGGAAAAAATTGTGCACAGTTATTTGGAAAATTCATTGCATCTAGGCTAGCTAAACAGCTGAAATTGCCCAGAAATACCGTATGGCGCGTTATCAAGCGGTATAAGGAAACATTGACGACGATTCGGAAGCCTCAAGCCAATCGTCGGAGTGGAACTGTCGACAGGAAACTGCGTGGTAAGATTTTGAAGACGATTAAGTGGAATCCTAATCTGTCGGACCGTGATTCGGCCAGAAAATTCGGTGCTGCCCATAGTACCGTGAGGAGAACTCGACTCTGGGAAGGAATCAAGTCGTATCGAGCTAGCAAACAGCCAAATCAGACCATAAAATAGAATAGTGTGGTCAACATTCGTGCTCGGAAACTATATGACCAGTTCGACGGGTGTCTTCTGATGGACGATGAAACCTATGCTGACTTCGAGCAAATCCCAGGTCAAAAATTTTACTTGGCAACGACTCGGGAGGATGTTCCAGCCAAATTTAAATTTGTTTTTGCCGACAAATTTGCAAGAAAATTTATGATTTGACAGGGCATTTGCAGCTGTGGCAAAAAAACGAAAGTTTTCGTTACAAATAAGACAATGACATCGAAACTATACCAAAAAGAGTGTCTCCAAAAACGAATTTTGCCGTTCATTCGATCCCACGACCATCCCGTAATGTTTTGGCCAGATTTGGCAAGCTGCCATTACAGCAAAGTCGTTCAAAAATGGTATGCAGAGAAAGGGGTCCAGTTTGTTCCGAAAAACCTAAAACCCACACAACTGCCCCCAGTTCCGCCCTATTGAGAAATACTGGGCAATCATGAAGAGGAGACTCAAGGCAAAGGGAAAGGTTGTCAAAGACATCAATCAGATGACGACCTGATGGAATAAGATAGCTAAAACGATGGACGAAGAAGGTGTGCGCCGCCTAATGAGCCGTGTTACAGGAAAAATTCGAGAATTCCTTCGAAACCGTGACGAATAATTTTATCCGTATTTTTTCTTAAAAGTATGAAGAAAACGCTACATTTGTATAAAAAAAAGATCTTAAATTCAATAATAAATAACTTAAATACAGGCAATTGTCTTTGTTTCAATTCTATCTGAAGCAAGCTTTACTACAATAAGTACTTCTTAGCAAATTTGTTCCTCCGGATCATTCGGTGGAATTTGCCGCCGGAAAAATCCAGGCCGAAGATTTGTATTTGGTGTCCGCTACAATGTACGACTCGTCATCCGTTACAATGCATTTCGGCCTCGCCAACTGCTCTTGGTACAGCTTCCCAAGGAATTTGGCCACTGTGTTCTTTAAATCGGTTCGATTTGGCATCTCTCTTACCTTGAAGACATGAGGTCCAGTCTAGTTCGAGCAGACGGACGAATTGACCTTCTTGGCCACGTCCCGAATCGAAAGGTTTGGATTGTGATTGAAGTAATTCTTTATCTTCCTTGAGTTAACGGAACTGAATTTCTTCGTTTTTTCCGTTTCAAGGTCGCCGCAAAGTCGTCTATGGTAGGTCTCCTAGAACAATTATACCACATTAGTTACAGTCGAATTGTCAATTTCAAACTATTTCGCGATCCACTTGTGGAAATGATCTGGATTTTCCACGATCGCGTGTAGAAACACTTCTTGTTTAGAAACCATTTGATACCAACTTGACAGACACATGCAAACATTGAACTCTAAGCTAGTTTTACGCTAAATATCAAACTTTCAAGAAAATGTCACACCCAAAGCAAAGCCTTGGTATTACATTCCTGTAGTGGAATTTGACCATCTGTTTCAACATACTTCGCAGTCGATTCAGAGTGTACAGAACCAGTCACACCCAATGATGACATTTCACTAGAGTGATACACCAGCGTGTAAGTTTCATGCTTACGTTGAGGATGCACCTAGACGAACACCGCACAGCAAGGAATGTGCTTTTCTCCTCAGTGTGGAATAGACAGACTTTAAGTGTGCGCTCCTATTTAAAGAAGCTGGTACGAGTGAACCACATTCTTCTCGTAAGAATCGCTCTCACGGGCTTTCGCTTAAATACACCCGAGTTTGCACTGTTTTTGTGATCATTATTATTAAATTTTTCTGGGTGTTCATCAGATCTGGACGTTTCATGCATTTCTAAGATATTTTTCCATAAAAAAAAATTTCTTCAGTTTGGAGTTTTTTTTACGCGGATTTCCGAAGTTACGCGTTTTTTTTTACGCGAATTTCCGAAGTTACGCGGATTTCCGAAGTTATGCGGTTTTTTTGCGCGGTTTTTTATGCGGTACGTATCCCCCGCGTAAGAAGAGACCCCAGTGTACCTAAACCTCGACCGGAATCCGACGAGTATTGTTCGGGTTCTGGTATAAAAAAAGATATATTTGTCGGGTTTGCATCAGGTACGAGTGCCGATTTTCTCAGTTTCAACGGGTTCGGATTAAAAAAAGTGGTCGGGTTTCGAGTTTTTTTAATGTTTCGGAGCATTTTTCAGGGTTTGGGCAGGGTACGGGTAAAAGTTCGGGTTTGAAAAAATGCTTACCCGAACATCTATAACACAGTGTGATATAAACAGGTGGTGCAGATCACGTGGATTGCTTGCATTTGTAACCAAAACTTTGAGAATAGTTCGTACATGAAAAATAAACATACTTTGATTCAATGCCAACTAGTTCGAATGGTGTGACGAAAGCAAACACGTGGTTTTGAATTTTACTTGGCGTACTGAAGCAAAGTTAATTTCACTAACACAAAAGTGTTAGGTTTGCCTCATCTGTTTCTACCTCATTGTCTATAACTCGTCGTTCTTTCAAAGTGTGCTAAGTAATAACTCACCACCCTTGTCAGAATCGTACTTGAGCGGCTTGCCTAATTATCATCTGGATATTCCACGCATATTTTTTAGCCAGCAAGACATCCTCCGTAAGATGTTAACTATCGATGGTTCAAAAGGTGCAGGGCCTGACGGTTTACCACCTGTTTTCATCAAAAACTGTGCAACTGCAGAGTTGCAGTTTTATGATCACAATATTTAGTTATATGTTCCCATCATTTAATTTAATTGATTGGGTGCAAATCACGTCTTCGAAAAAAATATCAAGCTTTTTGCAGTCTTTTTGTACTACCTTTTAAAGACTACTCTCGTTGAACAAATATCGGATATCAGAGAAAGGGGTCCAGTTTGTTCCGAAAAACCTAAAACCCACACAACTGCCCCCAGTTCCGCCCTATTGAGAAATACTGGGCAATCATGAAGAGGAGACTCAAGGCAAAGGGAAAGGTTGTCAAAGACATCAATCAGATGACGACCTGATGGAATAAGATAGCTAAAACGATGGACGAAGAAGGTGTGCGCCGCCTAATGAGCCGTGTTACAGGAAAAATTCGAGAATTCCTTCGAAACCGTGACGAATAATTTTATCCGTATTTTTTCTTAAAAGTATGAAGAAAACGCTACATTTGTATAAAAAAAAGATCTTAAATTCAATAATAAATAACTTAAATACAGGCAATTGTCTTTGTTTCAATTCTATCTGAAGCAAGCTTTACTACAATAAGTACTTCTTAGCAAATTTGTTCCTCCGGATCATTCGGTGGAATTTGCCGCCGGAAAAATCCAGGCCGAAGATTTGTATTTGGTGTCCGCTACAATGTACGACTCGTCATCCGTTACAATGCATTTCGGCCTCGCCAACTGCTCTTGGTACAGCTTCCCAAGGAATTTGGCCACTGTGTTCTTTAAATCGGTTCGATTTGGCATCTCTCTTACCTTGAAGACATGAGGTCCAGTCTAGTTCGAGCAGACGGACGAATTGACCTTCTTGGCCACGTCCCGAATCGAAAGGTTTGGATTGTGATTGAAGTAATTCTTTATCTTCCTTGAGTTAACGGAACTGAATTTCTTCGTTTTTTCCGTTTCAAGGTCGCCGCAAAGTCGTCTATGGTAGGTCTCCTAGAACAATTATACCACATTAGTTACAGTCGAATTGTCAATTTCAAACTATTTCGCGATCCACTTGTGGAAATGATCTGGATTTTCCACGATCGCGTGTAGAAACACTTCTTGTTTAGAAACCATTTGATACCAACTTGACAGACACATGCAAACATTGAACTCTAAGCTAGTTTTACGCTAAATATCAAACTTTCAAGAAAATGTCACACCCAAAGCAAAGCCTTGGTATTACATTCCTGTAGTGGAATTTGACCATCTGTTTCAACATACTTCGCAGTCGATTCAGAGTGTACAGAACCAGTCACACCCAATGATGACATTTCACTAGAGTGATACACCAGCGTGTAAGTTTCATGCTTACGTTGAGGATGCACCTAGACGAACACCGCACAGCAAGGAATGTGCTTTTCTCCTCAGTGTGGAATAGACAGACTTTAAGTGTGCGCTCCTATTTAAAGAAGCTGGTACGAGTGAACCACATTCTTCTCGTAAGAATCGCTCTCACGGGCTTTCGCTTAAATACACCCGAGTTTGCACTGTTTTTGTGATCATTATTATTAAATTTTTCTGGGTGTTCATCAGATCTGGACGTTTCATGCATTTCTAAGATATTTTTCCATAAAAAAAAATTTCTTCAGTTTGGAGTTTTTTTTACGCGGATTTCCGAAGTTACGCGTTTTTTTTTACGCGAATTTCCGAAGTTACGCGGATTTCCGAAGTTATGCGGTTTTTTTGCGCGGTTTTTTATGCGGTACGTATCCCCCGCGTAAGAAGAGACCCCAGTGTACCTAAACCTCGACCGGAATCCGACGAGTATTGTTCGGGTTCTGGTATAAAAAAAGATATATTTGTCGGGTTTGCATCAGGTACGAGTGCCGATTTTCTCAGTTTCAACGGGTTCGGATTAAAAAAAGTGGTCGGGTTTCGAGTTTTTTTAATGTTTCGGAGCATTTTTCAGGGTTTGGGCAGGGTACGGGTAAAAGTTCGGGTTTGAAAAAATGCTTACCCGAACATCTATAACACAGTGTGATATAAACAGGTGGTGCAGATCACGTGGATTGCTTGCATTTGTAACCAAAACTTTGAGAATAGTTCGTACATGAAAAATAAACATACTTTGATTCAATGCCAACTAGTTCGAATGGTGTGACGAAAGCAAACACGTGGTTTTGAATTTTACTTGGCGTACTGAAGCAAAGTTAATTTCACTAACACAAAAGTGTTAGGTTTGCCTCATCTGTTTCTACCTCATTGTCTATAACTCGTCGTTCTTTCAAAGTGTGCTAAGTAATAACTCACCACCCTTGTCAGAATCGTACTTGAGCGGCTTGCCTAATTATCATCTGGATATTCCACGCATATTTTTTAGCCAGCAAGACATCCTCCGTAAGATGTTAACTATCGATGGTTCAAAAGGTGCAGGGCCTGACGGTTTACCACCTGTTTTCATCAAAAACTGTGCAACTGCAGAGTTGCAGTTTTATGATCACAATATTTAGTTATATGTTCCCATCATTTAATTTAATTGATTGGGTGCAAATCACGTCTTCGAAAAAAATATCAAGCTTTTTGCAGTCTTTTTGTACTACCTTTTAAAGACTACTCTCGTTGAACAAATATCGGATATCTTGCAAGTAAACTCAGAAAGATAAATGGGACATAATTAATTTCGTTATTAAACCAAACAGTAGAAACAGGTTTAAAATGCAGCATAGGCCCGCGACGATACTTCTCATAGCGACGAAAAAATACTGCATGAAGATAGGATTAGTGAACCACCGTAAATCGAATATCCCACTGTACGGTGACACTGACAGCGCTTTAAGTGAGACACGGGTGTACTTTTTCCATTAGCTACTGTCATAAATAAAATAAAACTAGATTCCCCAGTGTGATAGTACTGTAGTTGAGCATCCCGTGACACCAAAAGCGCCGTTTGGTGTAGAATGGGTGCGTAAATGCTCCTAAAATGCATTTACAAAGCTGCCTGCGAATTTAACACAACCACAGTAGCTAATGGAAAAAAAGTACACCCGTTTCTCACTTGAAGCGCTGTCAGTGGGAAATCTATGTTTCTTTGATTTATGCTACTGTAAAGCAAAGTCTTGGCATTACATTCCTTTGGTGGAATTTGGCCTTTCTGTGTCAACAGACTTCGCAGCCGAGTCTTAGTGTACAGAATCATTGCATGGCTAGTACTATGGATCCTACTGACACTAAGACACTGAGACACTATGCTACTGTGGTTGTGTTAAATTCGCAGGCAACTTTGTACATGCATTTTAGGAGCATTTACGCACCCATTCTACACCAGACGGCGCTTTTGGTGTCACGGGTTGCTCAACTACAGTACTATCACACTAGGGAATCTAGTTTTATTTTATTTATGGAACCACTCAACCAATCAAACTACAATAGGTGGTAAAGGAAATGTAATCTTGCAAAGAACATTTCTATTGATTTCATTCACATGACAAGTCGTTATTTCTTCGTTTATTTATTCCATTTGACAATAAAAGTCTTAAGAAATCTGAGGAGAGCTGAGAGCAGAGATAAAAGTTGTCATGCGTAGGGATGTCGTAATATCGATCGATTAAACGAGTAATCGATTAATAACCCAGATAATCGAGTAATATTTAATCGATTAGCCTAAAACTAATATTCGATTATTGAGCTAATCGAATAATTTAAAAAATCCTACACTAAAAGTCGAATGAATAATCGAGTAATCGATTATTAACCCAGATAATCGAATAAATTTCAATCGATTAGTTTCAAAATTATACTCGATTATTAAATAATCGAGTAATTCGAAATATCCGACATCCCTAGTCATGCGTTTTCAATGAAAAAATACAATCTCAGCATCATCAGCAGTTAAAACAAACGAACAGAGACTTCAAATGTCTCTGTTCGTCTCACTGCAGCAAAAGATGACTCTCTCCCTGACTTTCTGACCAACGGCTCTCATTTCCCTACGACAAGACGAAACCGAATTACCAATATATTACGATTCTCATTCTTTCTTTGATATATTAAAAAGCTATCAACATATGATAAAAATCAAGTTACTGTACACCAGAACTTCTTTGCCAATTTGAAAAACAATACAGATACGAGCATCCACAATAAAAATCACTGTGAATCGATATCTGTCATTCTCAATGTCGAAGCATTGGTTGAATATCGATATTGCATACTTTTCACATAATGCCGAAAACAAATAAGTGGGAAAACGAAAAAAGGAACACGATTTTGAAGCTGCTTATCGATGACAGAAAATACGTCTCGCAGCTATCAACATATGATAAAAATCAAGTTACTGTACACCAGAACTTCTTTGCCAATTTGAAAAACAATACAGATACGAGCATCTACAATAAAAATCACTGTGAATCGATATCTGTCATTCTCAATGTCGAAGCATTGGTTGAATATCGATATTGCATACTTTTCACATAATGCCGAAAACAAATAAGTGGGAAAACGAAAAAAGGAACACGATTTTGAAGCTGCTTATCGATGACAGAAAATACGTCTCGTTCTCACAATTATCAAGCGACGCATTCATTTTTCATCATTTTCGATTTATGTGACTGGTGACGAAAAGTAGATTTATTGAAGAACCCTAAACGCAAGGAATCGAGGGTTAATCCAGGTGAATAATTGACATCGACGGCCAAATGAATACGGTCGGATGGTCATGCTGTGAGTGTGTGGTGGAACCTAACCGGTGTGATCTACTACGACCTTTTGAAAGCTGATGAAACTATCAAATACAATTGCAAAGAAATCGGCCAAAGTATGAAGTTAGACAGGAAAAAGATGAGTTTGTTTCACGAAAATGAATCATCGCACAAGTCGAAATCAATTGTTCCAAATACTGTCTCTCTTCAATTTTTACGAATATACGAACAATATCCCTAAATAGTGTGAATGTCTTACAAACAAAACGGTGTGGTACTTTAATTGCACAGTTTTCAACACGAACAACAGTACACAAATTATTTACACAAGGTTGAATGTGTTTACTGTCGCTTTTAACATACCAAAACAGATTTTGTCATCCCAGGTCGTCATGACGGCATAAATTTTTCCCTTTGCCGGAAGTGTTAGGTCGGAGGTTTTACCCAGTTATGATTCATTATAATTCAATATTGTTTTCAACCGTCGTGCTGCTATTGCTCAATAAACTAAACTTTTGAAGAAACTGTTTTGCTTCGCCGATTGCAGAATGCTTTTATAGTACGAAGGAGTATCAAATTTAAAATTATCTCCTTCATTTAGATGTTTATTTGTTAAAACAATTAATCTGGCAAAACGTAGTCTTATGTGAATTTTGTTTGAGAAATTTAACTAACTGACCCAGGACAATTTTATGAAACCAATAAATGTCACGAAACTGAGATAAATGTCACGAAAATCGACAAATCGACATAAAAATCAGGTCCGAAACTGACTTGAATTTCTGTTCCATGCCGTTGAAACTAGGTTTGACATTAGTTAAACAATCAGCAATCAGCATGGATTTCAATAAGATGCAGTACAAAAAAAAAACAGCACACCCAACCATCTCTGTTTCCAAGGAAATCTGCAATGTATTTAATCAATGCTCTTACTGCCCATAAAAAAAAAACAACAAGACTACTCAGTGGTTTGAGTGATTTATATAAATCAAATTAACACATATACATTTACATTGTCTGATTCACGTTTGCCAATCATTGCACAGTTGGGAAAAAATTGACCAAAAACACAATGATTTTTGGAGGTATGAAATAAATTGGGGTAAAACGGGATCTCATTGTGTGTGGTCGCTGCAGTTTTCTACGGTATATGTACCAACTATTGATAGGTCGTTCTTATTAGAAGAAATCTATTTCTAGAACTTATGAAAATGCCAGCAGTATCTTTTGATTAGTCGAACTCAATTTTTCATAGTTTCAAAATAAGACTTCGAAGCAAAGTCAGAAAAAAGATATTTCACCGTTTTTTTCACCGTTCATAGATGCAACTAGCATTAATTATCATTTGTATGATGAGCTAAAACTGAAGGATATTCTATGGTTTCTTACCCAGGGAAAAAAGATAAAGTAAAACGCCAACGAAAAACAAACCTAGAGAAAAGATAGACGGATGAAACAGCGAAAAGGCGAAAATTCGGGATGAAACCAGTGGTAATGCTTTGTGAGCTTCAAACGTGACGTACAAAGTATCATACACTTTTCCAGCACTATTTAATCGGTTCACGAAAAGAAACAAATGGCTTGCATTAGATCAAGCTAGATCACTGCAAAACGGGTGTGAAAAACATTGTTTTGTTTGATTACACATTCATTTAAGCTTAGGACAGGTACAGGTTACTCATATTTTCATAAATAGGGTAACAGTGGTATTTTGGCCACTTCATATATTTTGGCCCACCTAACAAACTATAAGGATTCAAACGATCTTAGGTAACCCATGTTGCATCAGTTTGAAGCTAATCACATTAAATTACCTATTGCGGAAGGATTTTTCAAAGATATTAAAACATTTGGTGGATATTTTTACAAAGTGGGCCAAAATAAAATCGATCATAAAGCGGGCCAAAATACCTCTGTTACCCTATCGCTAGAGGATTCTTTCAAAATAACTTATTTTAAACTTGAATAAAAGCTAGTAATATTTGAGAATAAACTTACATAACCTTTCCAATTGGTAAACAGTTATAAGTGAAATTTGAAAGATTTTTTTTTCCTTTTTTGCATCATCGCTCTGAATGACGATAAACACACTTTATCCTGTAACTCCGGAACTGGAAGTCGGATCTAGATGAAATTCAATCGCAGCCTATGGAACCAATAAAATCTTTCATTTAAGCCTAACTTTGTCGAAATCGGTTAGACGAATCTGACAAAATCAAGAAAGTTCCGTATTGATCACTATTTCCGGAACAGGGAGCCACCCGAATTTTCGTTTTTCTTTACTGCATCATCACTTTAAATGACGGTTTTCTACTTTTAAAACACTTCACCCTGTAACTCCGGAATGTCAAAAGTGTTCTATGGGAGATTACGACCTTTCATATGAATCTAAGTTAGTGAAAATATATCTCTGAGAAAATCAAATGCATATTTGTGTCACATACACACATAGACATTTTGCGACGAACTGATTCGAATTGTATTTGACAATTGGCCCTCCGGGTCTCGGTTCAAAAGTCTGTTTTCACTGTGATTACATAACAATAATCACAACTGATTTTATCACAAGTGATCTAAGCCAACATAAAATTTCATCGTTGCGTTATCACAACTGCTCTGATCACTAAGTGATTTCAATTTTTGTAAGATCATAATCATGTCAAGTCGAGATCATTAAAGATCAAAATTCTAAAAAAAATCACTACTGATTCGATCGGAAATGATTGAGTCGGAAATCAAGCAAAATTGCCCAGAGGGGCCCAAACAAGCGAAACTAAAAAATTCGAAGGTCGAATGATAAAACGTCGAATGACAAAAAGTCGAAATATGAAAAGTTCATCAAAAGGTCGAATATAACAAAAAGTTGAAGTAACGGATAGTCAAGATACCAAAAGATAGTCGAGATACCAAAAAGTCGAATACGACGAAAGGTCGAATACTGAAGAAGGGTGAACGTTGAGAAAGTCGGTAGTGGAAACACTGTCATGAAAAACCAAAAGAAATGGTAATATAAAATTATGCGGCGGAGCCGCATTTACGATGGCAAGGAACCGTGGCTGCAATAAGCCGTCAAGGTCTCCGCCAGTCCGAGTCAGAAACGGCGGACTCTCGCACACAAACCTGTGATCCACTCGTTTGCCCGGTTTACTTAAACATAGTTTGTTTGCCTTTTAGGATCTCAAAACTGTGATCAACACGTTTGCCCGGATTATTGACTCCTGTGTTAATTGTAACATAAAATAATATCTTAATGAAGTTGATGAAGATCGTTCTTGAGCACACAAAGTAGAGAATGACGGAAAGCAGAACTTTCGTGAAACAAAGCGAATATAGTTATTGTAACTGATAGTAGTAGTAATAGCAGTTGTATACGAAGGAAATATTTTCAGTTGTGTAGCATTATTGAGGAAATTTTCCTATAGTGATTTATGTTTTAGCAATCGAAGATTGACACCGCTTTTTTCAACAAATAATCGTGAAATGCAATTATTTTACTTCTTTATAAAATTAGAGGGTTTAAGACGTTCGAGACCGCCTCGGCTTAACTCTTAAGCTGTGTTCAACTCTGGAGATCAATTTGGTTTAACAGTTGATATTCAGCAAATATGTGTAGCAGTCATCTAGAATTCGTCCTTCCGTCGTATTCGACTTTTAATGTGGAACACATTTTTGTTTTCTATATAGGCGTGCAAACTAGAAACTCAAGAAAAATACACGTAGAAATGTGGTCAGGTTTTGAACAATTACAGCTCAGTCAATTTTGCATAAATTATTAATATTATGTCACCATTTGATTGGAAATATTTCTACGTATTGATTTGAATGTTCATAGCCATCTATTTTTAATTGTATATCATTAAAATGTTGATTAATAGCTAGCAGTGTCCTATTTTGTCTGCAAAAAATCTCCGGCATACCGGATTTCCCTGCCATAGTCGAAGGTTTCGAAGGAGTAAGCGATATATCAAAGGGAATGCAGCGCTTTGATTGGTCAATCGATGCAAAAGCGAAGCTGTTGGAAGCACACGAAGCTATAAATATAAGCAAAATTATAGCTAACGTTTCAGTCCAATGAGTAGCATGCTAGGGGTAGGTTGTTGCTAGACAGCAAGACAAAAAGTGCCATAAAACGATTTGAAGCTTTAATTGGTATGCTTGTGTCATGCAAGTTCGGATGAAATTCCATGTTATGTCGATTCGCCTGAGAAATTGACAACTACCCCAGGGTAAATTTGGAGTGCATTAGATTAATTTCCAATTTGTATAAGATGATTGATAATAAGAAACTCGCTTCAACCGAAATCGCAGAATGGTTGTAATGGTAGAGAAACGCTATAAAAAAAACTGCTTGCATACAAAACTTGAACACAAGTTTGGCGAAGAGAAGCTTAAATATCGATATCCGTATCGTGTACAAACATATAATTGCATACATTTGGGCTATTGGTTTAATTTTGTCGGCTACAAAACAAATACAAATCACGACAAATAAAGTCTATATTCTGGGTTCGCGTGTTCGGTTTTGGTTCCTAATAAAGTTCAATCTAAGCAGACTCTCAAGCAAACAAGCCAAGTAGTCTAGCACCTTCATAGTATTCGCTCTTAGTACTGAGCAAGTTTTTATGTATAGAATTATCAGTCGGTGTTGAACAGTCGTTCGCACCGCACGCGTATAGCTCTTGGCTCCTGGAATTTTTTTCTGGCTACCTAGAGTTTCATTGATTCAAGGCTTCAGTCTTTTTCAAGGCTACCTGAATCACTAACTAAGTGACTAAGTGATACAAAGAGTGATATTAGAGTGACTAAGTGATACAAAGAGTGATATTAGAGTGACTAAGAAATTAATCAGCCTTTTTTAAGGCTAGCTAGGAGTCTAATCGAAGACTAATTTAGCCTAGTTAATTTAATTTAAAATTTCATTAATTTCAAAAATGCCTGCGTCCAACCGGAAAGGCAACAAGCCTAAGGCTAAAAATAATTCAATACGGAATAAATCACAATCCGTTATTCAACATTTTTCTAATAACATTCACGATCTTATAGAATCTGAATGTAAAAATAAAAGACAACGGACGGATTTCCCTTCCGTTGATCCTATGCCGTCTAACAATATTTACGAGATTCTTCCTGAATCCGATTGTAGCGACATAGAAGAAAATTCTTCAAAAATTCCCAAAATGGACGCTTGTCGTTCTGGGAAGAAACATCAATCTATGCCACCAGTGACGGTGATGATTTCCGACTTCAAAGCATTCCGTACTGAGCTTTCTACTTTTCTCCCGGAAGTAAAAGTCTCATTTCAAATCGGACGAAGAGGAGAATGTCGAGTCTTGGTGGATGGATTGGAAGATTACGAACGTCTTATTCGATATTTGTCCGAAAAACTTCATAAATTTTATTCATATGATATAAAATCAGACAGACCCTTCAAGGCTGTCTTGAAAGGATTATCAAATGATCAAAGTATTGATGAAATTAAAAATGAACTAAAAGAATTGCTTGGTTTTGCCCCTTCCCAAGTAATACTTATGAAAAAAAGAGCGAATGGTACTTCTAAACCACGCTCTGGAATTTCCCATGAACTTTACCTAATACACTTCAATCGAAGTGATGTAAACAATTTGAAAACTTTAGAAAAAGTACGTTTCATTTCCCACATTAAAATTCATTGGGAACATTATAAACGGCATAATCGTATTGCTAACTTAACGCAATGTCGTCGTTGCCAAGGCTTCGGTCATGGAACCAAAAATTGTCATATGGATATACGGTGTTTGAATTGTGGTAAATCGCATTCGAAAGACGTTTGTCCAATGAATGAAACCACTGATAAATTTTCATGTTCAAATTGCAATGGAAATCATAAATCCAATTATTTGAAATGTCCTGTCAGGGAAAAAATTTTAAACGCTCGTTCGCTTAGACAACAAGTCAAATCAACGACCTTAAATTTACAGAATATACCTGAAAATTCTTCTAAGGCACCTGCCAATTCGTCTTCTAACGAAAACAATTTATTGACAGGTAGATCGACCTCGTCATCATCTTCTTCTAATGTCAGTTATGCTGGTATATTAGATAGAAATCTATCTCCTATTTCTTCTAATGTAAATAATCAAAACACAGGACCGCCTTGCAGTTCTTCTTCTAACGAAAACAATTTATTAATAGGTAGACCGGCCAAATCATCTTCTTCTAATGGCAGTCTACCTACAAATATTCCTTCAATGCCATTCGCTTCTTTAAATGAAGTCGATTTAGGCGATATAACTGAAAATAAAATGATCTACCTACAAGATCAACTTTTTCAAATGATCATCCAAATGAATTCGACTTCATCACTTTTTGAAGCATTTCAAATCGGATGGAAATTTGCAAATAATATTATAATGAATTTAAAATTTAACAGTGATGTTAAATAATTATTTGAATATTTTAAATTGGAATGCTCGATCTTTGAAATCGAGTGAAGATGAATTTTATAATTTTCTCAAAGTTCACAAAATTCATATTGCCATTGTGACAGAAACTTTTCTTAAACCAAATGTAAAATTGAAAAGTAATCCACATTATGTGGTTCATCGATTTGACAGGTTTACTGGAATTGGTGGTGGAGTTGCCATTTTTGTCCAACGGCAAATTAAACATCGAATTTTACCTTCTTTCAATACTAAAGTTATTGAAAGCTTGGGAATCGAAGTTGAAACCATTCATGGAATTTATTTCATCGCTGGAGCATATTTGCCATTCCAATGCACCGGCGAACAATTAAATTTCTTTAAAGGCGATTTGCAAAAACTTACAAGATATCGATCGAAATTTTTCGTAATAGGGGACTTAAATGCTAAGCATGTCCAGTGGAATTGTAGGCAAAATAACAGTAATGGTAAAATACTTCATAATCAACTCTCAGCTGGTTACTTTACAGTTCTTCATCCCAGTAATCCTACTTGTTTCTCTTCCGTGAAAAACCCGTCTACAATTGATCTGGTTCTAACAGATCAAAGTCACATTTGTAGTGAACCGATTACTCATGCTGATTTTGACTCAGATCATCTTCCTGTAACATTCAGACTTTCCAACGAAGCTATAATTAATCCAATTAGTTCTATTTTCAACTATCATAGAGCTAATTGGTTGGATTACAGATCTCACATTGAAAATCATGTGGATCATGAAACTATTTTAGAAAATTCTGCGGACATCGACACAGCAATTGATAATTTGAATCATTATATTATCGAAGCTAGAAATCTTTCAGTTCCCAAAGCTCAAACTAAATTAAATTCTCCTATCATCGATGACAATCTTCAACTGCTCATTCGGTTGAAGAATGTTCGTCGACGACAATATCAACGTTCTCGTGATCCTGCTATGAAAAACATAGTTAAGGATTTACAAAAAGAAATTAAACATAGATTTACTCTTTTGCGAAATGAAAATTTCGCTAAAGAAGTTGAACAAATTAAACCATATTCTAAACCTTTCTGGAAACTTTCTAAGGTTCTTAAGAAACCTCAGAAACCAATTCCTGCTCTCAAGGAAGGAAATCAAATACTTCTTACAAATGGTGAAAAAGCTCAAAAACTTGCTCAGCAGTTCGAGAGTGTCCACAATTTTAATTTAAACGTTGTGAGTCCTATTGAAAATGAAGTCTCACTGAAGTATGATCATATTTCAACCCAAGTGTTATCACACGATGACATTATTGAGACGAATTTTGATGAAATTAAATCAATTATTAGGAAACTCAAAAACATGAAGGCTCCTGGTAATGATGGAATTTTTAATATTCTTATTAAAAATCTTCCCGATGTTGCCTTGAGACTCCTGGTTAAAATTTTCAACAAGTGTTTTTCATTAGCTTACTTCCCAAAAAGATGGAAAAACGCTAAAGTAATTCCTATCCTAAAACCTGATAAAAACCCAGCAGAAACATCAAGTTATCGCCCAATTAGTTTACTTTCTTCTATCAGTAAACTTTTTGAAAAAATTATCTTGTTAAGAATGATGACTCATATAAATGAGAATTCAATTTTTTTACCAGAGCAGTTTGGATTTCGTCATGAACATTCAACTACTCATCAACTTGTCAGAGTAACGAACATGATAAAATCAAATAAATCTTCTGGGTTATCCACTGGAGTTGCTTTTCTAGACATAGAAAAAGCATTCGACAGTGTTTGGCACAAAGGTTTAATAGCAAAAATGTCTGATTTCCAGTTTCCTATTTATTTGATCAAAATGATTCAAAATTATTTAACTGATCGTACTCTTCAGGTTAGCTATCAGAATTGTAAATCTGAATTGCTACCCGTACGAGCCGGTGTTCCGCAGGGTTCGAGTGTAGCTCCAATCTTGTATAATATTTTCACTTCTGATCTTCCAAATCTACCCGTTGGTTGTCAGAAATCGCTATTCTGTGACGACACAAGTCTGTTAGCCACAGGTAGAAATCTAAGAGTGATCTGCAGTCGCCTACAAAGAAGTTTAAATATTTTCAGTGATTATCTGTCAAAATGGAAAATTAAACCAAATGCAGCAAAAACGCAATTAATTATCTTTCCTCACAAGCCAAGAGCTTCTTTTCTAAAACCAAACAATAATCACATTCTCAAATTGAATGGCTTGGAATTGACATGGTCTGATCAAGCTAAATACTTAGGTTTAACGTATGACAAAAAACTCACTTTCAAGGATCACATTGAAGCAATCCAAGCGAAGTGTAATAAATATATTAAATGTTTATATCCTCTTATAAACAGAAATTCTAAGCTCTGTCTAAAAAACAAATTGTTAATTTATAAACAAATTTTCAGACCAGCCATGCTTTATGCGGTACCAATTTGGTCAAGCTGTTGCTCCACCAGGAAGAAAACGCTTCAAAGGATTCAGAATAAAATTCTGAAAATGATTCTGAAGCGTCCTCCCTGGTTTAGTACAAATGAGTTACACAGACTCACAAATATAGAACCATTAGATGTAATGTCACATAATATTATAAGCAAATTCCGACAAAAATCGATGCAATCTTCAATTGAATCGATTCGCTCTCTGTATTAGTTAGTAAGTTAGTATATAAGTTCCTTTTCCCCATTACACAATACAAGTAGGTTTAGAATTTTCCCTACACAAAAATCTCAGAATTGCGGAAGCAAATGATGTCTTCATGGTAATAACCAAATCATATATATATATATATATATATATATATATATATATATATATATATATATATATATATATATATATATATATATATATATAACAGGGCTGAAAAGTCACCACTTGTGGCTGAACACCCAATTTAAATCTTAATAATTTAATTTTAACTCATATTCCAATAAATAGTTATTAAAAAAAAAAAAAAAAAAAAAAAAATGTATAGAATTATGAAGGAGTAAAATATTAAAAATGAAAACTGAAGGAGGAGTATTCTGTAATTGATATTTCAGCTACCTGGTTTGTCTTTTATCTATTATCTTGAACCAATTCGAATGTTTGAATGAACCTCATTTGAAGGCCGCTCTCACACTATTGAAAGAGATATTTTGTTACTTCAAGAGATCAACTGACGGTGGTTAAACTGATCTTTGATTTGAAGAGAATCGATTGAAAAACTAAATGCTGCCCATTCGGTAAGTCAGTGAACGTTGTGTGTGTGTCAGAGTGTGAAGTTTACTGCAGTAGAGAGATCGTCAGCGTGTTTCACATTCGGTTTCAATTGAATTGCATGAAGTTTTACTGTACTGGTTATTCTATTATTTCTTGCATTTTACCTTTCGTTATATTCGACGTTTTATTATTAGGCTTTTCTCCGTATTTGACCATTTGACGCATCCGGCCTTTTATTCCTTTCTAGTCGCCATTTTTTTAATAGCGATTCGTCACCAGTACTATCTTTTTCCATCAGTTTAAATCTCATTGCCAACTTAAATTGTGTATGTATGTATTGTAAAGGAACACGTATCTAGTGGGTTACGTCAATCGAGCCCACTAATTTTTCTACTGAACAGGTTGTCTTGATGCTTGGTTTAGTATTTAGTAGATCACCTAGGGAGCTTTCTGGTGGAATGCAAATGTGAAATGGGAAAACGAATTAGTTAGTCTCAGCAGGATATGGGTTCTCTGGTGAGTCGAGTACAAAATTGAAATAAATGATTTCGCTTGAACGATCTTGTTAAGATTTGGAAAAATGTGTAATAAAATTTATCGCAGTTTCATACTTCGTACTGCCACAATTTCAGGAGCTTTGCTTTTTCTAATTACGATTACTAGATATTATACAGTGTTTCAAATGTGATTGTATTGTTTTACTAAACTTTCCCTTCTTCAACATACAAATTTGAAAATATCTATTCTTAATTTCTATGGAGAACTCTTTCTTTTCTATTTCTTCTAGCTTCTAAGAATAGTTTTATCTGACAAAGTTCGTTTTCTTTTCTTATGTTATTCGTATTTTGAATGATAAACCTGTTTTAATCCACCTAGTGATGTAATGATGCCTTTCTCATGTATAATATTGTGGTATTCTATTCAAAAAATTTTTCTTCGATTTTTGAAAGAAACCAAGAGATTGTTTGTGCATTAACTAGTATAACATACAGAATAAAACAGTGCTTTGATTGCGTAGGTCATCCTTAAGAAAACGAAGTGGGTTCACTTTTATATGCACTTCCGGCACCGGAACCCGAGAACCGGTATAATCAAAGTCAGTTCGTACGGCCACCAATTAACATGACATACAAACTCTAATAATACGCACTCTAAATTACGATTTAAATGTTTGTCGCATCCGAAAATATGCAGTAATTTTTGGTAGGACCTTTCAATTGACCCTAAGATTGGGAATGACGGTATAGAGTCCAGTTTATAACATTTTTTACGGTTTTTGTTCCGCCAGTTTAAGTGACAGTGCACAATATTGAACAACTCCGGAACCGGAAGTCGGATCCGGATGAAATTCAGGAATTCCGTATGGGATCACGAGACCTTTCATTTAAATCTAAGTCTATCAAAATCGGTTCAGCCATCTCCGAGAAAACCGAGTGAGATTATTTAACATTATTTGATTCTCTTATTTGAATATATGTATTGTGGTGAAAGGGGGTTTTCAAAATAATTTTTCATTGCGATATACGTTCATTTGTTTTTGTTCTATAATGGTTCAATCGGTCGATATATTCAGAAATACTTGCTGATCGTAATAGCAAAAGTGGAAAATTTACAAATGAAGAATGTGGCAGATGTCCTGGCAGCCGACTTTCTGGTGTTTTACAAATTCCGAAAGATTATCATTTGTTGCACCATACTTTATATTGAGATCGTATTGTTTACCAAGACATATCCCAGACATTCTCCCATTCCTATTAATACATATCCTATCCTATAATACTCTTCCTCAGTAGCACAGCCTTTGGTCGTGGCCGATGTTGTTATTGGTCATTTAATGAAAAAAATTTTAAGTGAGTTGGTATGTACAGTGAAAATCATTTGATTCTCCCAAACAAAATTTTGTCTGGTTCATTGTGCATTCTCGCTCACTCGGTCAATCACGAAGTGCAACTACGGGCGATCTACGTCAGCTTAGCTCAGCTCAGTAGAGTGGATGTGATAGCAAACGTGGTTAAATAATCCTGCCTCTAGAGAGAACATTAAACAAAATATATCATTCCATAAATATTATGATAATTGTATTGTTTACAGTTTTCCATAGTAATCCAGATACGCCTTGACTAACATTACCTTGTCTTCCTAAATTATATTATGCAGTTTTGGCACGCTTATGGCTTAAAGTCTGAATTCTATTAAGCAACGCTAATTTATGACACAACCAATAAAAAATCACCACTGCCAGGATGATTGACAGTGATACATGCTACTCGTTGCTTGAGATCTGCAATTATTCTGTCGCAACTGTTCAGACGCACATGGCCATTCGGATGAACCACTGACCGTTCTTGAGCAGGCATACGAATTATGCGCTCACTTTGGCGTCAAAACAATTTATACCGTATTTCTGTGCAATGGTTTCGTATCAAACCGGTTCAGGATCTACTTTTCACAATCGCGACCGGCACAGTCGCTGTCATAAATCTTGGTCATCAACGAACGAAGGTCAATCTTAACGACGAGTACAGGTCTATTCCGAATTCCGAACCGAAATTGCTGTTACAGGTTTGAGACATTAAAATTCTGCTCGATGTACAGCCAAGTTAGTACAGATTGATACGATACTTGCAGTGTGTTATTATTGAGTGTACTTCTTTTAGCTCGCGCAGCCTTCGCATTTAGCAGGATTTATTGGCAATGTTTGGGCGACCTTATACATAATTTTCAAGAGATGGAAAATGAACTGCTTGCTTGACGCCAAATCAATAACTTCAAAGTGGTTCTGTAGGAAATATTTATAGTATTTTAAGCCTCGTTCAAAACAAGTATCAATAACTTGTAGCGTTGTGTTGTGTTGTACTAGTTCCACTAGTAGACTAGCTCACTTCACTTATTAACGAATTGTTCTGAAACTAAAACCCAAATAAAAATAAAATAGGGTTTCAGAAAGCGAAATTTTTAACACTGGTTTTATTCAATCTCGGTTATTCCATTTTTTCAAGAATCACGGAAGAATTGTTCTGAATCCTACTAGAAAACAGCTAGCACCAATGCCAAGCAACAACGTCAGCTACGAATGATTAAATAGTGCTTGGCCTATAATCAAGAACATAAAATTTTTTTAAGACCTTCTTGCGCAGCAAATGTGACTGCCAAGTGAACAAAAATCTGTCGACAGAAGCACGCATTCGACTGGCAAAAAAATGCATTTCCATCAATGACATAACATATTGCTATACTTGCTTTAGTTCATCTGATGGATTGTTTTGAGAAAGGCACTTCGACCTTGCACCACTCGTTCTGAAGGGAGCATGTTTCTTCCGAGTTACTTGGGATGGTTTTCGCCATTCCTTTGTCCAGTCATCAATCATTCGTCACGTCAGAGATGACTGTGATCTAACTAGACTCAAGTGAAATATGTCTATTATTTTTGTACACTACCTCCGGTATTTCCGGAACTGGATCCTGAAACGAATACAAAAAGTTTCTGCGACCATAACAAGGACAATAAATTTGAAGTTTGACATTTTTGACGTTTTGCCTTTCTCTATACAATCGGAAGTCTGGAGACCTCTAGTATTATATATCATCCTACTCAGCTCGACGAGATAGGCCTGTGTGTGTATGTGGCTATGTGTCACACACTAGGGTTCGATTTATAGTGAGTTTTGGAACATGGTTTGTCACTTAAAAAGAATCGTCATATTAAGCTGAGTAACCATCATTGAGACATCAAATAACTCAGATCAACCGTTATAGTACATTAAAAAAAAGTCACATCATATTACGACCACTAGCAGCAGTGGTGCTAGATATATTAAGGAATGAGACATTGTTCGGATCTTGTGTCGGTTTTCCCTTATTGCGCATTTTAGAGCATTTAACTTTCAGTTTTGCTCGCCAAAAAGCGATATTCTGTCCACTGTCACTGCAACAGTTTGATTGCACAAACTTTTTAAAACCTGCTAAAAAATTTAACCTGGCATCCCTGATGTGAGCGGCAAACGGTATTAGTACTGCTATTAGTGTGTGAGAAGAAAGTTCCTATTTGTATTTTTAGCTCTAGAGTCTAAAAATTCATAACATTGACAATAATAACTCTACAAATGTTGAATTGTTTTTTTTTTAAGAATATCTTCTCTTTCTTAATAAATTTCGTACGACAATAATACATGCGCTATTTTTTCGTGAAAAGTTATGCGCTGATTTTTTTGTAAAAAGTTTTTTTTTGCAATAAATCAATTCTTCCATACTAACTTTAAACTTTCTTCCACACAAACTTTAAACCTCGGGCGCGAAAATAAAATTCCACCGATCGAGCTAAACCTTTGCAAAGTTCTTATGGGTCCCAAAAGGAACACGAAAAGTTTAGTGTAGCAAGAAAATAAACCTTTTCATCTTTTTAACATACAACCTTGTCTCATACTAGTGTGAACATTTCAAATATTTTTCTCACTACCAAATTTTCACGGAGATGGCTGAACCGATTTCAACAAGCTCAGACATACATGTTATTATTCGGTCATTGATAAAGTTTGAAGATCAAATGTCTATCATTTCTGTCTCCGAAGAAATTATGGTATAGGTGACATAACCAACAAAACGTCTGTTTTTTCCGCTCAATTTTCTCAGAGGTAACTGAGTCAAGGTCAAGGTTTATGTAGCAATAGCGGAGAAAAGATTATATTCCTAAGATTGTAAAAAAACCTCAATAGCAACTATCAAGTCATTGATCAAGTCCAAAGCTCGAATGGCTTTCATTAACGATTCCGGTGATATAATAATATAGGTGACATAAACGACAATGCTCATCAAGCTCAATTTTCTCGGATATAAATGAACCGATTTCAATAATTTGAGGCTCGTTCGAGACTAATATTGCGTTGTGTGGATCGAGTTCGAAGATCATATGACTTCCACTTCAAGTTTCGAAGACATAATAAAGTTCAAATGTATTATATTTAGTTTGAGAGATGTTGCCAAATATGAGACGCAAGTGCTAAAGAATGCTTTTGTGGAATACCCGAATCAATCAAAATGAATCTGTGTCAAAAATGAGCCGAAATTCATGTCCCAAATTATTTTAATAATGCTTTATCTACTTAGTTGTAAGATGATATCTCTTTTTTCAATCCACATCAGTGTATGTATTTGAAGACATTTACAATTTATATTTAGTTACAAAAATGTGTGAGTTCGAAGATAATGTAGAATTGCCAATACATGTTTTAACACGACACAGTCGAACAATTATGTTGCCAAAACGGAACCGTGCTAAAAACAAATCAAACCAAAATACTACGCTGAAGAGTACTGTATTCAATATTTCATTCATTCAAAAACGATTATACTAAAAATTGCATCTATTTTTTTTTTAATGTGGAACACATTTTTGTTTTCTATATAGGGGTGCAAACTAGAAACCCAAGAAAAATACACGTAGAAATGTGGTCAGGTTTTGAACAATTACAGCTCAGTCAATTTTGTATCAATTCTTAATATTATGTCACCATTCGATTGGAAATATTTCTACGTATTGATTTGAATGTTCATAGCCATGTATTTTTAATTGTATATCATTGAAATGTTGGTTAATAGCTAGCAGTGTCCTATTTTGTCTGCAAAAAATCTCCGGCAGACCGGATTTCCCTGCCATAGTCGACGGTTTTGAAGGAGTAAGCGATATATCAAAGGGAAAGCAGCGCTCTGATTGGTCAAACGATGCAAAAGCGAAGCTGTTAGAAGCACGCGATGCTATAAATAGAAGCAAAATTATAGCTAACGTTTCAGTCCTACACGTAGCTTGCTAGAGGTAGGTTGTTGCTAGACAGCAAGACAGAAAGTGCCATAAAACGATTTGAAGCTCTAATTGCTATGCCCTGATCTTGTGTCATGAAGGATTGGATGAAATCCAATGTTATGTCGTTTCGCCTGAGAAATTGACAACTACCCCAGGGTAAATTTTGAGTGCATAAGACTAATTCCTTATTTATATAAGATGAACTCCATTGATAATGAGAAATAGCTTATCGCTTCAACCGAAATCGATGAATGGTAGTAATGGTAGAGAAACGCTATAAAAATAATTACTTGCATACAAAACTTGAACACAAGCTTGGCGAAAAGAAGCTTAAATATCGATATCTGTATCGCAATCATGTACAAACATATAATTGCATACATTTCGTCGGCTAAAAAAATACAAATCATGACAAATAGTCTATATTCTAGGTTCGCGTGTTCGGTGTTGGTTCATAATAAAGACTAAGCAGACTCCTCGTGCATTTGCGGATTCAAAAGTGTGACGATTAATTGAAAATGTCGATCATTAGAAATTTTGGTTGTCTTGTTCCACATCAATGGCTCGAACAACCCCTTGGGGCTGATCCTTGTAGTTTTTCAAGCATTATTTCATCATGATCCGTTCAAAACTCTTACTATTGGGATAAGACGGAAAAATCGACGGATTTGGATATCTCCGTGAACAGTTGACGGATTTTACAATCTATGGCTTTTTTACTTGATATTACAGGTATCTAAATTAGAAACCATATTCAGTTTTCAAGGTCAATTGTTACAGA
Source organism: Malaya genurostris (assembly GCF_030247185.1). Taxonomy (NCBI): domain Eukaryota; kingdom Metazoa; phylum Arthropoda; class Insecta; order Diptera; family Culicidae; genus Malaya; species Malaya genurostris. Next base: position 67,367,420 of record NC_080570.1, on the reverse strand, counting down.
TATTGTCAAAAAACGTACATTCTATATTAAAATTATTTATTTGAACACTCACATAAACAAAGTCGCTTTCCGATATCGACTAACTGATTCGAATGGTATATGACATTTTGTCTTCCAGGCCTCGGTTGCATATATTTTCTTTGTGGTGACTTTCCCAACACTTTCAAAATTTTTGTTTTGCACTAATCTCGTTGTAATTCCCGAAAGTTGAATCTGAATATAATTCAAGAAGTTTCTATTGAATTCCAAGCTCTTTCATTTATGTTTACACACTTAATTCCTTTGTTCGGTAATATTTTTGACGAGAAATTTCGGTAATCTATAGAAATGATCGATTTTTCGGTACAATAATGATGCAAATTTTTACCGCACGATCAGTTTTACGTAAATTTTCATTACAGAATTTTGTAAATAGATATACGAGGTCTGTTCAAAAAGTTCCCGGAATTTTTTAATTGCGCGCGTCTGGAGAGTCCGGTGGTCAAATTATTTTTATTGTGTTGGTACATGTGTCCCTAATGTATGATGAAATTTTCAGTTATATTCATTGTTTACATTCTGTCTTGTAGCGGCTGGTGTAGACGTGTTTTTTTGAGCTCGGCGATTTTTGTTAGTTTAAACAATGGAAGAATTGAAGAATTTGTATTAAATTTTGCGTGAAAAATGAAATAAAGTGTAGCCAAGTGTGCGAAATGTTACAGAGAGCCTACGATGAGTCTGCTATGAAAAAAACAAGTGTTTACGAGTGGTATAAGCGTTTCCAAGATGGCCGCGAAGACGTTGAAGACGACGAACGCTCCGGTCGACCCAGCACGTCAATAATCGATGAAAATGTGGGAAAAGTGGAAAAAATGATTATGGATGATCGCCGAATCACTATTAGAGAAGTTGCTGATGAAGTTGGCATATCAGTTGGCTCATGCCATCATATTTTTTCAAATGTTTTGGGCATGAAACGAGTGGCAGCAAAATTCGTTCCAAAACTGCTGAATTTTGATCTAAAAAAACAAACGCATTACCATCGCTCAGGAGCTGTTAAACGACGTCAACGACGATCCAAATTTACTTGAAAGGGTCATAACTGGTGATGAAACATGGGTGTACGGTTATGATGTCGAAACAAAAGCACAATCGTCCACGTGGAAGCACCCAATGTCACCAAGACAAAAATCGCCGAACTCAAAAAAACACGTCTACACCAGCCGCTACAAGACAGAATGTAAACAATGAATACAGCTGAAAATTTCACCATACATTAGGGACATATGTACCAACACAATAAAAAAAAAATTTGACCACCGGACTCTCCAGACGCGCGCAATTGAAAAATTCCGGGAACTTTTTGAACAGACCTCGTACAATTCATACCGTAAATCTGAATAGTCGATGAGTACGGTAAAAACCATACTGCCCGTATGGTTAAATTATCTTCCAATAACCAAACTTCTGTGAAAACTGATTGTCGTGAAACTAACTGTCAAACAGTTATTAAAAATTTCAGTAAAAGTCTTTTTATTAACTAAAGGAAAAAAAACTTGAAGAGTTCATTGAATGGATTGAGGTACTGGTGCTAAAGTTTTTAAAACATTAGAACCACTAAAAGCTTTTAGTTTACTTATAGACAGAACATAATTTTGTATCACTTGTCCACTTGCTGCCTACACAAATGGTTCGAGGGTAATTTCTGGTGGACTCGATGGATTGTACAGTGTTTTGGAAGGCGCTCATATTTCCGGTCAGCCGGAACATTTGACCCTTTTTTTCGTGGAATAAATCCATAGCCACAACAGGTTGGAATTTTCTTCATTCGTTTTTATGAATTTTTTGTGGTTAAAATCCATAATTTTAACCAAAAGAAAACAAACAAACAAAAAATTACCGAACAATCAATTAGATCCACTTGGTTTACAGTTTACGGGAGTTGTTTGACAGTTCAGCAATTACCGAACGATCGGTAATTTAATTACCAAACTGATTACCGAACGTTCAGCTGTTGGAAATTCGGTAGAAAATTATCGAATTTTGCGAAGTTTTCTAAGTGGGTAAGCTTGTCAAAATCCTTTAAGCCATCTTTGAATAAATGAAGTGAGTACCATTTTGAAATGATTGACACCTGTTCCCCGTACCGAAAATCGTTTGGCTATCACCTAGCAAGCCATACAAATTGTAACAGTTTTTAGCACAGTTTCAAAGAGGTTATTAAAGATTGTACTTGAAAAAAATTCAACAGACAAATATAATCATCAAAACACCATTTTATATCGGATATTTTGTAAGCATTCAGGGACTGAATAAATACCTATTTTCTATGTTTTTTCAAAGTTGATTCATTAAACCTTTTCTATTTAGCTAAATTTTCGAAAACTTGCGCCATTTTTTTAGTCACTTTTATTCACTGTTTCTTCAAATCCTTGTCGTTTTTCCCTGTTTTCTTAAGGTTAGCTTTCATAATCGCCCGGATTTTTTTCTATCCAGCGAAGTTTTGGCGTGTTTGGCGGATTTGCTATCTTTGATGCAAAAACAACAACATTGACTTCGTATCACTCCAGCACCGGTTTCCGTAATGGCACGATGCCAATTCCAGCCAAAATCAAAAATTAACTTTCTGGAGGCATTCTTATTTATATATTTGGCCGTTGGTGGTGCCGCTCGTTATGTACGGCTCGGAGGAATTACTACACTTACGGATCTCCTGCCACACGAAGTACTTCTTGATCAATTTGTCGGCATCCTTCTTCCTTCAATCTCTATGATATGATGACACCTTTCATATGAATCTAAATTATGTTTGGGCAAATTCTAAAATATCATTTGAGTTCTATTATTGAGTTTTTGACCTCATTTTCCGGTACTTCCGGAACCAATCATTCGGTAATGGTCTATTTGAAGTGAGTATATTCAGTCATCCAGTACATTCAGTAGTCCCGGGTTGGTGGTTCAATACATAGGACGCTGGTCTTACAAGCCAATTGTCGTATGTTCGAGCCTCGACTTGGAAGGATTCTTAGTGTCAGTAGGATCCATAGTACTAGCCATGCAATGATTCTGTACACTAAGAATCGGCTGCGAAGTCTGTTGAAACAGAAAGGCCAAATTCCACAAAAGGAATGTAATGCCAGGACTTTGCTATATTCAGTCATCAACTAACGAGATCTGTAAAATACAAAAAAAAATATCAGTTTAAAGGTATTCGTATATTTTTACATTTTCATATATTATACACGTTCCTGATTTCTAAATTTATAATTTTGTTTTTGCAGGTCAGGTCCGCAAAAATTCAAGAAATTTCTATGTGATCGTAAGACCTTCCATTTGATTCTAAGTTTAAAAAAATTGATCCTGTCATTTCCGAGAAAATTGTGGTTTAATTTCGGCGAACTGTCTCTAAATATATATTGAGCTCTGTTCGAAATTCGGCCATCAAAGTAATTGTATAGCATTTTCTTTATGAGAAAATTAAATAAAAAATTATACTAAAAACTTTCTTTTGTCCGTACCCGATTTTTCAAGTCATTTTTTTCGAAAACGAAATTAAACAAAAGGTCAAAATCGGCTGAATAATTTGATTTGTTAGGAGGATTCACAAAATACTCAACTTTTAGTTGCACGATACCTGCAAAAAATATCATTACTACACAATTATATATCCACAGTAAATATCCGAAAATATTCCGACCATCGGGAAGTTTTGGCAACTATAAAACTCGATGTAAGCTGTAAAAACTTCATGACATTGTGTTCATGAGTATGATCATTTATCATTTATCTGTGAGTTCCTCATTCATTTGGCTTTTTCAACATATGTTTCCACTCAGTCATTGTAACACTGAACTTAGTTATGGTGAGTTTACGACAAACCAACTAAAAAATTAATAACTCGGTGATAAATAGATAACCTACTAATTGAAATAGCTTGGAGTCAAATTTAGAAGAATTTTTTGAAATATAAAACACATTTTTCCATGTAACTCCGGAACAGGAAAACGAATCCGGATAAAATTAAATAGCAACACATGGGAACATAAGACATTGAATTTGAATTAAAGTTTGTGAGAATCGGTTTGGCGATCGCTGACAAAAATTAATGAGTTCCGTTTATGACCACTGGAATGCCGGTATAGCCCGAGTTGATTCGTTGTGAAATAGTTTTTTTCCAAATTTAGAAGAAATTTTCCCATTTTTGCCTCGGCGCTCTAAACGACGGTTTGAAATTTTAAACAACTTCACCACGTTACTCCGGAAGCGAAAGTTTAAATTCAATTGTAATGTATTGGACTATGCGACGTTTCATTTGAACCTGTTTATGAAAATCGGTTACTGGCCACACGAATCGACTTCGGCTTGCGGGTTCCAAGTACCCGGTTCCGGAAGTACAGGAACTAGTAATTTAAAATACCAAAACGAAACTCACTCATTTTCTCAGCGACAACAAAACAGATTTTTACTAGTTTTGGTTCAAAAGAAAAGACTTATAGTCCCCTTATTATATCAGTATATTACTTGAGGTTCCGGCAGTGCATGATGAAAAAGCAGTAGAAAAGCTAAAAGTAAAGCTGCAGGAGCTAGCTAATATCGTAAATATGTCAAAAGGAAGTGCATTCACAATTTTGCACGAGCACTTGAATATGAAAAAATCACCTAGTGGTGTGATATTGCCTTTCTCTTTCTTCAAAACAGTCTCATGAAAACATTTCTCGGTTGATTTTTCAATGGGGCGTATAAGCAAGTGACAGTTTCTCTTTAATCACTCTCTCTTTCGATTATTGTGATGTGATTGAAAAGATTTTTTTATATCACTACTCTGTTTGAAAGTCGAACGTTTCGGGTATCATTTCATGCAAAGAGTTGAGTGATAAACGTGGGAACCGCTTGGTAATTAATAGAAGAGAAAGTAAACAAAGAGAAACTGTCACTTGCTAATACGCCCTTTTGAAAAATTAACCGAGATTTTTTATCTTATTATTATATCATTTCTGACACTAATTTTTTAATTCAGGTTGATTCGAGTTGTTCACAATAGCATGCTCCAGTGTTTATGTCACATACTCCTTCTTAATCCACTAAGTGGAATTTTCATAGATCTTGAAAAATCACACATGAAATTTCCGAAATCGAAAAAAAAATGTATGCCAAAAGTCTATGAATTGCATGAATCGTCGAGATTTAGTGTCATCTCAAAAAAAATTCGGTTTTGGAAATTTCATGAAACGTTCATACATAGGTACTCGAATTGAAATTAGGATTGTACTCACATCCACTTCGCCAGATATAGCCTCCAGCGACTATTTTCTGTTCTCAGATTAAAAGAAGAAGCTTACTGAAATGATATTTGCATAGTGCGATGAGGTCTTCGCTGGAACAGATGTGTATTTAGGCTGATAAGAATTCATGGTATAAAAATTGTGTAGAAATTTCGGAACAATTGTTTTTCCTTTCTAGGAAAATACATCGATGAATATAATCGAAAAGTAGGAGAAATGTGTTGTATTCTTTGTCAGATCAAGAACTTTTTGACAAGTTAGTTGCTAATTGTGGTGTGAGTATAACGATTGAACATTTATCGAAATCGTCAGCAATAAATTAACAGTTGGAGTAGTAGTACGACATCTAAACATTTTTCGAATTATGTTGTAAAACTTAAGCCGTGGTCCTGTCAGGGCACAGTTAACATTAACATTAAAGTACTGCAAATAGCAATGGTCCTTGAAAGCTTCCCAGTGAGGTTCCTGATGGAGTACCTGACTCAAATGGCTAGACGTCGGTCGCATAGGTATGACTCAATTCAGCGAAGTACGTTCAATCCGAATCCAAGTTTGTCTAGTTAGTTAGTAGAAGCGATAGCATGATCAATTCAATCGGAAGGCTGCTGGAAGATCCGTGTAAATAACGTCTATTTGATAACCATCGGACATCGCATTTGTAACATAAATCGTAAGCGATAGAGAATTTATAGAAGTAGAACGATTTGGCACGAACCCATGATAAACCTCGACAATATATTGCTTAAAACGGTTGATAATGGCGCTGAGACACGTGATCCTATGATCGTTATCGACAAGATTTGTGAACTGGAAACATAAAACAGAACTTTCAAAGCTCAGGAAAGATTGTTAGAGATATCATCTTACACTAGTTTTTTCTAGGTGAAATTTATCGAGATACTCGAATGTGGATATAGATCGACATAACGGTATCTGGTTTAATTATAACTTATCCAAGCTAATTGAAATGTTCCAATCGGAAAACTCTTGTATAGCTTTCGATCGCTCTAGATTAGACCTCTGACCGCAGAGCAACGTTAGATGTTCTTATTAAAGTTTTAAATATTTTATCTTGCAGAAATTTCCGCTTCCACGTAGCCATGCTAAACTCTTACAAAGGTTTACAATTCAATTAGTACTACTTTACAACAAGCTACATTTTAATAGAACATGTAAATTAGCGTAATTGACGGAAAACTTCAGCATAGGCTGTATACCTTACACTCCGAGAATTACTTATGTTTTGCATGCAAAACATAATAACGAATTAAAAATACAATATTCTACATGTTTAAGCATCGATAAGAATCCGATGTAATTAGTCAATTATACGCAGCAGTTTCAATCAGCCACAACGGCCCGAAGTATGGTCCAGCGTGATGATGTTAAACTTGCAGTTGGCTGCTGCTGTTTCGTTTGTTGACCGGCGATGAATCTATCTGTCTCCCTCCATCTTCCGTGCTAGCATAGTATACCGCAGACTGAATCATGTGCTCAATCACAGAACAATCCAATCTAATCTCATTTTCTAATTAATATTCTACTTCCTCATTACCCTATACCCGGCATCGCAAACAGCAAAAATTCGTTAGTCAATTATTTACTGTGCTGTCACGCGCAGATCTGTCGTTCGAAGGTAATATTTGGATTCCGTTGTATGTTTTAATTATTGCCATAAAATGATTGGAGCGGTGAGATTCCTGTCGGAAATTAATCCGATGCAATAATAAACTAATAAACAACATTTTCGACTAGCGCCCATCGGAGAAGGAAGGTGGCGGTTGCACACGTTAGCTAATGTTCCGTGTTCATCGTTGAGGTTCTAACATCAACCGATCCGATTGGTCGCACGAATGCCGCACGGCAGCGCCTTTTGTCTAACCTCCTGCACACCTCCACTGGCAAACTATGTACATACTACCATTCACAGCACCTTCGATCTCTGCAGGCAGGGCGCGATTTCATTTTCATTGAGTTTTCCTTCACCCCGAGCGAGGCGCCCATCGGTGTCAGTGGTTTTCTCCGGGTGAACGGTAATGACGGAGTGCCATGCTTCGTTGCCTTTCCGGAGGGGGGGGGGGGCTTTGGGATTGGTTGGTTGCAGAAACAAAATCAACGCGTTTTTGCTGTTCTCGGTCGTATGGCCAAGTTGACCTGGTTTGAATTTTGCAGTGAATAATAGCATTGCAAGCTTCAAGTAGCATGACCAGAGATAAAAATCAAATTTTGCACGATTTTCCATCTGTTTTTTCGATTTGTTTGATTTGACCAAAATCAGTTGAATTCGCAGTAAATCTATTTTGAAAACCTTGTTTTAATTAACCTGGTCATGCCATGTTTCTATTTTTCTCTCACATACATTACAGCGGAATTCATCAAATTTAAATTAGAGAAAATCGATTCAGTCGTTGATGAGAAAATGGAGGGACTCGTTTTTGAAGGCTTTAGTTATTATTTCCGGTACTTCCCGAACCGGAGACTGGAGACCGGTAAAGTGGAATTCGGTTCGTTTCACCTAGAGACACTGTTATAATCAGAGACGCGCGAAGAGGAAGCCAAAAGGAACCAAACGAACAAAGTAAATAAACATTGGAGAGTTAAAAAAAAAGTATTGCTATCAAAGCTACAACAATAAGCAAAGGAATTTAATTAATGGAATCTCAATGAAACGATTTTGTTCAATAAAGGTCCAATAAATTTGAATTAATTGTTTTGGTAATCAAGTAACAAGGATCAAGGAACGTGTATACTAAACCGAAAACCTGTTTGAAATTATTTCCATAGTGGTACGCTTCAACTAGGATTGATACTGACCATAGCTTGAGAGTTAATAAAACGTTTTCTTCATTGTGATTTGAAATCCTCGATATCGATATGAAATCAGCTTGACATACGCGACCTACATTTCATTCGAGGCAGACCCGTACCCAGGATTTAGTCCCTTAGATAAAATAGTAATGTTACTAAATATTGCTTATGCACATAATTTTCGGTGCGCCTTTTACCGGCGTTTTTACCACACACTTTAAACTTTTCTGAAACTATCATTACTAAGTGTTTAAATGAAATTTGTTACTGTGACCGCGAGAAGGTTATTGTATTAAAATTCTCAACGTTTACTTGCATGCCATTTCAGTCGCATATGTCTAAAACCTTCTAAATATCCATTTCTAGAGCACAAAAATCCACAAGACTTGTGAAAGATTTTGAGAAGTGGTCCGAGATAGGCCCCTTACTTCGCTCTGTGGAGAATGGAAAACATCTTCTAAACTTACTTTGGTTATCCAGATTTCTGTATCAGGTTCCGGAAGTAGCAGTCCAAAATTCCGAAACGAAACTCACATCGATTTCTCAGAAATGACTTGAGATCCGGGAACAGATAATAGTTAGGAGGATAATAGGAGGTCAAATCAGGTAAACAAGTACCCTAGGAAGTACAATAGGAACCCTGAACCGTTTATTTTAACCATGGTAGCGATGCTCATGTGCTTCATGCAAGGCCCCTCCAGAGCGATTTTCTATTATTAATCGCTCCATTAGTGCACGCTGATACTTGCATTGAGGTAGTCCTTCAAAAGTATACAATGACAATCCCAGAAAACCGGTATCACGATCTTTCCGACCCATTTAGTCTTCCTTCCAGGCACTCGTGCCGCTTCGAAACACGACTTCAGTCCATGGACGGGTAATCATTTTGTTCTCTGGCGTATAATAATGGATCCAGCCAAACATGTACTCGAAGTGCACTTGCGTTCATCTTTTCAGTCCTTAATAGGTATGTGCGGGACCCAGCGTAAGGATCACTTTCTCATATGCAGAATCTTTCTCAACTATGGTAAGCTAGTGCACTTTCTCTTCCCGGTCATCCAGTACAATTTAGTGTCTTTTTATTATTGTCGTTTATTTTGCTCCGAATTTAACTCCCATTTTATTTAGTTTTGGCACTGTTCGGTTTATATCAAACATTTTTTGGTCAATGTTTCTGATTCCGGGAGAGGCCAGGCCGCCTTCCTCTGGGTAGGGTAAAGTGTTATAATATGCCCTTAAGAAAAAATTTAGATATTTCCAAGTGTATTGATACATTTTCCTCGAGAATGTAAGTATTTCATTGCAATACGGATGAGGAACATAATTTTCAATGACTCCAATAGAAAAGATGAGAATTGATAGATACAAACACATTTTCCAAAACGGCCACATTCTTAGTTTTTTTCGCTCGCCTCAGACATAATGCCCCAGCAGCCGTAAAATATGTCTCACAACAAATCAGTAGTATGACACACAACAAAAGACATTTTATCCCACAACAATGATGCATTATGCTTCTTCAAATGTCCATAAAGTTATTGTTTTGAGATAATCAGTATGTCAGAGAAATGGCGGATAAAACATCTATTTAGTCGAAGTAAAACCTTACATCGAAAACCTGCCAAATGAAATTTTTAGTTTTTTCTTACTTTACTGCAAACGACAACCACCAAACTTGCATAGCAGAAAGATCCTACCAAAAGATAGTGTTAGTGATAAAACTTTGGTTCAGAAAAGTCTTCAATGCTTAAGAAAGGAAAGGGGGCATTTTGGCTATCAGGGGCGCTTTATAAGACTTTCCCCTACGTGCATGATTCGAGAGATCATACCGATAGGAAACTTACTGCCATTTCTTCTGTGACAAAAACACCTGTATTACAAGTGAACAAAATGTGTTCTTCACAGTAAACGGATTTTTAACCTACTTCTTATAAACACAAACATCTCGTGATTGTTTTCTGTAATGCTCAAATTCTCGTAAACTGGAGTAGCTCCTGGAACCAACATTACTTTTCTTCCTCGGAAACGTGAATATGAATTTGAAGTTTGAAACGTAAAATAAGGAGTGTATCGAAAATAAACTATCCACATACATTTGTGTTGTACACATGTATTTGTAATGGTTTTTTATGCTCAGATCGCAGCATGGTGTGCGTTTGGCTGTCAGCTTTCGATTTTTTACTTGTTTGTGCGGTTGAAATTCTGCGTTTTCAAAATGTCGCGTATTGAAAAGGAAGTGGAAATTAAGGTTCAGGACACATGGCTAAGTGATAAGGGTATTACTATGCGAAAATTGGCGAAGCGGTTTGGAATTCATCATGCCAGTGTTCAAAACATAATTAATAAGTTTGGGGAACCTTAACTGGACCAGAAAGTTGTATCTCTAATCATGAAGAACAAATCAATGTCAATACGTGATTTTGCCAAAACAACAGAAACGAGTGTCGGAATGGTCCAGCGTATCAAGAGGCGAAATCACCTAAATACCTACAAGAAGCAGAAAATCTCGGAACAAAGTGTAAAACAGATGAAGCAAGCAGCAACAAGGGCCCGGAAATTGTATTCGCGTCTTTTGCAGGGTCCGGATGCATGCGTTTTGATGGACGATGAGACTTATGTAAAAGAGGATTAAAAAACCCTTCCAGGTCCACAATACTTTACTGTCGTCGTTGGGGAGAATGTGAGCGATGCGGGCAGGTCGATTCAAGTGGAGAAACTCGGTTGAAAGGTATGGTTTGAAGTTAACCATTTTTTACACTACCGGAACTATAAATGCAGAAATCTATCAATCTGAGTGTTTCCAGAAGAGATTGCTGCCTTTATATAAGAAGCATAGTACACCTCCACTGTTTTGGCTGGATTTGGCGTCGGCTCACTATGCCAAAACCACTCTCAACTATAAAATATCTCGGAAAAGGATATACATTTCGTTGAGAAAAATATCAATCCACCAAATTGGCCTCAGCTTCGACCCATCGAACGTTACTGGGCAATCGTGAAGAGGGTCTTCAAGCAAACTGGTAATGCAGCTGGAAACATGCAAGAGTTCAAAAAAATTGGGGCACAAGCGTCCAAAAAATGCGATGCAACACTTGTCTGGAACATGATGAAAAGCGTTCGTTCAAAAGTTCGAAAACTCGTGAAGAAATAACTTAAATTTCATCCGGTTTTCTTTATGCTCAAGTTTAACCTCCTACAATAAAGGATCAATTTTTAGTTTGAATAAAATATCGTTTTTTATCATAATTTGAAAGAAAAATTTGTGGATAGCTTAATTTCGATACACTCCTTATGATGAAATTATTAACTCTTTTTCCTACGCTACACAATTTAAAAATTTCTGTTAATTCGTTGGAATGAAATTTATAAAATCCCACGCATTTATCTCTAAAGTTTGTGTTCTAACGATATCGAAAAAAATGAACAACAGTTAATGTTCCATCCGAACGATTTTTGGAAAATTTAGCAGTTTACTTCATTTTAATTTATTTTATTTTATTTCTTCTATAAAACCAAACCAAATACTAACACGAATTCAAGTTTTTAAAGTCGAAATTAGTTGGAATCGTTTGAAGTTTATCAAATCAGCCAGGTTGCCGAAGCAAGGGATGTCGTAATATCGATCGATTAATCGAGTATTCGATTAATAACTCAGATAATCGAGTTATATTTAATCGATTAGTTTGAAACTAATATTCGATTATTGAGCTAATCGAATTATTCGAAAAATCCCATAATAATAATCGAATAATTAATCGAGTAATCGATTAGTATCTCTGATAATCGATTAAACTTTGATAGATTAGTTTGAAAATTTAACTCGATTATTGAATAATCGAGTAATTCGAAAAATCCGACATCTCTAGCCGAAGTAAATAAGAAAAAGATTGTGCAGTGGCCAGGACTCCACTTTGACGGCATTTCCTTTCGTGCGGCTCTGATTATAACAAGGTTTCTAGTTGCGATAAAATTTCATTTTCAATCGAACACAAAAAAAATATTTTATGAACATACATCTACTTTTATGCACATGTATGGAGTAGGGAATTAAGCGTTAAAGTTACTTTACAATTATATACGTTTCAATATACATAATTTAAATGCAAAACTATGCGTTAATTTAAAGACAGGGGAGACCGGGGCTAGTTGACCGGACTTTGCTTACGGAACTTCTGTACACATTCTGGATAAACTTTTTATCTTGAAAATACAACTTTTGAGCATAAATCTGTTTTTTTTCATTAGTGAATAAAAATTCAGGGAAATAGATATTAACAATCTAATGCGGAGAAAACAATTGGCCTGCCAACCCCAATGCCGTGGTAGTTTGATCGAGTTTGATAAAACATGTGAAACATATCAAATGTATCAATTGCAAAGATTATTAGTGGAAAAAAGTTAGCGTGCAAGATTATGCATTTTCTGTAATAAAAACTCCGATTCTCACTTTTTAGTCGAACTATTTTAGATTTAATTTTGGCAGCATTAGCGAACTTTTTACCGCTCTCGCTGCTATCTTTTTGTTCGCCTTTGACTTAATTTTTATCATCCTCCAATGCTGCTTTACTGGCAAATCAGTCGAAATCAATCGCCGTTTACGACGCTGACGCTCCTTCGAATCAGTTTGTGTACTCGCCGTCTTCAAAGATTGCAGCAGATTCTATGCGGATTGACGTGCTTTGTTTGGAATCTGTCTGTGACAAATCCTTTCCGGAGATTCAAATGCTAAGAGTTTGGATGGCATTTGAGTTTTGACATCAAATATTGGAACAATCTTTTTAATTAACAACTTCCAATGAATCTAATCTCTTATTTCTATTTGTTAATCGTTATAAGTTAGTTTTATAACTTATTTTTCGTGTACATTTTTCCTTATAATCATCAATGTTAGCATAACATTCAATTTCGTTAAAAAAGTGAACATTTTACGAATATCAAACAACAAAATCCCGCCAACCCCAATGAGAGGCTTTCGAGAACAATCACGTTTACAAAAAAATATAAGTAAGGTTATACCAGGGATGCCATGTCACTTTTTCAAAAATCTGTCTCTGACTCAAAAATTGATCTGGATTTGTCTGGGTCTACTATATACAAGGAAATTTTATACCGGGCTTTTCCGTGAGCAAAAAAAATAAAAAGGTCTCACCACCTATCGTCTAGAGGCTAAAAACATAAATATCTAGTCAGATCAGACAAAAACAAGTAAAATTTGTAAAATCTGATAAAAGATCTGATTAGTTTGAGTGTCTGACGAAGTGTCTAGCAAACTGGCAACGCTGGGTTGTACTGGAAACATTTCCCTCTTCAGTTGTACCATATTTTTGAGAATAATAATTACACATATCACTTCACAAAAATCCAAACGCCACCAGAACCAACTGCATAAATTAGCAAAACTATAGAATCATATAGTAAAATTTGAACTTCTTTCGCCTGTTAAAAATGGGCATTGGTTGAATTGATTGAAAGATATATCTTTAACTTTGTATAATTCTGAGTTTTTTTTACCACTAACATCCAGCAACTCCTCTTACCATACAATCCGTACAATCATATCGATGAAACCTGTAAGATGCGGAAAAAAAATGCAGAAATCTTGATCGTGAAACGGCATAACGCACCATATTCGTCATCTAACACTCGATGTGGATAGACGAATAACCTACTACGACTAATTTCGATTTTGTTTTATTTTTTATTCGCAGTTGTCTACCTACCCAAGCTATGGGTAAAAACCGCCATAGATCCGAGAAGGATCCAAAGGATGCTAAGCGTCTGAAGCCAAGTGATGTACAGGTAAAAGACCGTTTGCTGAGTAAAAACCAATATGCTGATCTGCCAGTAGATGTCGAAGAGGAACTGCAGAAGAAGGAAAAAATGCCGCCTTTCTACCTGAAGGGCTTCCCACCAACTCTACGCTCGGATTTCAACACACTGATCAGCAAAGGACTACAGGCAACATTCCGTTTATGTACTGAAGGCTACAAAATAACTGTTCCGGCTTTGAACCACTACAAAGAAGTGGAATGCTATCTGAAGCAGACAAAAGCGGAATACTTCACACACGATATTGCCGCCAACAAACCTATGAAGGTTGTACTTCGAGGACTACCCGACATGATGGAAGCCGAACTAAAGCAGGCACTGTCGGAGGCTGGACTAAAGCCTTTGATGGTGTTTAAAATGAAGCGACATAATACGGACAAAAAGTTTAGAGATCAACTGTACATGATTCATCTGGAGAAGGGCTCCATCACCATGAGTCAACTGAAAACGATTAAATCGTTTTTTCACATAATCATCGAATGGCAAAAGTATAAACCGGTACATCGGGATGTCACACAGTGCACGAACTGTTTGAACTACGGCCATGGAGCGAGGAATTGTCACATGAAAAGTCGGTGCGGGAAATGTGCCGAACCACACAATACCAACGATTGCCTACTAGATGATATCGCTGTAAAATGTGTGAACTGTGATGGCGACCATCCATCTACTAGCAAATCGTGTCCCAAACGTGCTGAGTTCACAAAAATTCGACAACAGGCGTCCCGCAAACAATCAACGCGCAAGAATGTTCCACAGAAGGATGAAGTTAATTTCCCACGGCTCCTACCGAAGAGGGATATTCCGAATTTGCCGCCACTTCCTCGTAGCAATCCAAAAGATTCAGCCGCTGGATCACAAAAAGAATCTTCCTCAAAAATCCCTCCTGGATGGGGCAATAATCAACCACAAGCAAAGGATGACTCTGGTGATTTACTTTCTGCTGAACAACTGATCGTCATTTTTGAAACAATGACAACAAAACTACGAAACTGCAGAACGCGGTTAGATCAAATCAACGCCTTAGGCAAATTCATCATCGAATATGCAATATAATGAGTTGGTTATAGTAAATTGGAATGCTTGCTCACTCAGGAGCAAAACAGCTGAATTGTCCGACTTTCTTCAAGAGAAGAATGCCGATATTGCTATTTTAACTGAAACTCATCTTAAACCTGAAATTTCTATTTTTATTTCCAATTACAGGATTCACAGGCTCGACAGGGCAACTACCAGAGGAGGGGGAGTTGCCATTGCCATTAAACGATCCATTCAGCACAGGCTTCTGTCAGCCTTTAAATTGCAACTCATAGAAGCCATCGGAATTGAGATTACAACGACGATGGGACCCATCATCATCATTGCAGCGTACTGCCCCAAACAAACCAATCTTCGAGATGGTACGTGTGCATCATTGAAGCGAGATCTGGCTATGCTCACTCGACGACAGAACAAATTCATCATTGCTGGGGACCTGAACGCACGGCATGAGCTGTGGGGAAACAGAAGACAGAATCGAAACGGATTCGTACTTGCCGAAGATTACGAAGCTGGACAATACAACATCTTCGCTCCGGATCAACCAACGCGACTTTCCAGATCGGGAGTTCATTCCATTTTGGATATATTCATCAGCAACATCGCCATAGACAGCTCTCCGGTTGTCTTCTACGAGCTCTCTTCTGACCACTTTCCAGTAATATTGACGTTGGGATCTTCACCAGAAACAGTGCCTATTCAACCTCGGAGGAACTATTATCGCACCGATTGGGTCCAATTTCAACATATCGCCGACCAACTTATTAATATCGATTTGCCACTTGATTCCCCGATGGAAATCGATGCGGCCCTATCTTCCTTCCAGCATTCAATCACAGTCGCTCGTGATAGGACGGTTCCAGTACAACATATGCCGAGTTCCTCTCTTCAAATCGACAGTGTCACCAAGAAACTCATCCGACTTCGGAATATCTACCAGAGGCAGTATCAACGAACTGGCATCCTAGATAGGAAGACTACTTATAACAACTTAACTAGGATAATCCAGGAAAGGATATCTGAGCTTCGCAACAGGAACTTCCAGCAAAAGCTTCGAGAAATTCTCCCACATTCAAAGCCCTTCTGGTCCTTAACGAAGGTGCTTAAGAAAAAACCGAAGCCTATTCCTCCTCTGATGTCACCCCAGGACGCAGCTGAAGGAATACCTTTAATCACACCAGTAGAGAAGGCAAATGCGCTAGGCCAGCAGTTTGTGTGTTCTCACAATTTAGGACTTAACATTGTTAGTCCATATGAAAGAGCCGTTGCTGATAGCGTAGCTGAGGTTAACCAATCAGACAGCTTGGTTCCTGAGGAAAGTAGAGTCACTGCGAATGAGCTGATGGCTTTTGTGAAAAAATCCAAGACAAAAACAGACAGGTCTGGACGCTTTAACGGAATATTTTACAAGCTGGAAAATTGTAATCAATGCAGCAAAAACTCAGGTCATCTTGTTTCCACAGTCAAGATCTCCAAAACTTGTTCCATCAGACGAATGCAGAATACGATTCGGTGATGAGGTCATTCAATGGTCCGATGAAGTTATCTATCTAGGACTCACCTTTGACAGACATCTGATATTCAGGTCACATGTTGACAAAATCGTTCAAAAATGCAGCATACTCATTAGGTCTCTGTATCCGCTGATTTGTAGAACATCTAAACTATGCCTGAAGAATCAGATGGCTGTCTATAAACAAATCATCTACCCCGCAATTGAATACGCAGTCCCTGTTTGGCGGGGTTGTGCACGAACACACAAACTTAGGCTTCAACGCATTCAAAGTAAGATCTTAAAGATGATTCTAAATCTACCCCCTTGGACAAGGACTAGTGAAGTACATGAGATTGCCTCACTGGATATACTAGAACAAAAATTCGAACAATACTGCACGAAATTTGAAGAGAGATGCTCAATCTCTGAAATACAAATAATTCAAAATTTGTACGTATTAGGTTAGGGATAGTTATAAGTAGGTAGACATTTTATAAATAATTAAAATAAATATTATGATTAAACATGACTATGTAAAACAAGAGTAACTAAAACACCTAATATTAATAACGAATCGTATGAACAACAAAGATGAAAGGCCAAAGGGTCAAAACACTTGTACTGTAAAATGTTGATGTAATACACAAAAATAAGATTAATAAACAGATATTTATGCAAAAAAAAAAATGGCATAACGCACCACGCCACGCTATTTTGCGGTGATTTTGTTTTGATCCATCATCCGTTTCGTCCGGTGGCGGTCGTCAAGGTTCCGCATTCGAAGGCTGTATTTCATTTTCAAGCCACTTGGCACGCTTTCCATCATCGAATTAGTTACCGTACCGGCTGTTTTATAGTGAAACGAAGAAGAAAAATACAAAAAGTTGATTAAGTGTTAAATGTAATGTTATAACATGATTGACAACTAGCGGCAAATCACAAAAAAAAATCGAACCGTACCGACACCCTCGTGAGAAAATGACAAACGTATAAATATTTATTAGTCACGTTGAATGGAGATCTCGGGTAATTTGCATAACAAATATTTAATATTTATGTTCTAGTTGCAAATGAAAGCGTCGATGATCTGCTTAGTGTTCTGGTAAACGACGCCGGCTCTGTTTAGTTTTGCTTTATGGCTATTTTTCAAATAGTTTTCGAAAATCATAAAGAATGCCAACAATGGGAGGGATTCTTAAACAGAAATATACGTCTAGTGCCAGCAACGATCCAATTCTGGAATGCAGCATCTACTGTATATAAATAAAATGGGTTAAAAATTTATCATAACTGGTCTGGGACTCCCCCATCGATGGGTCATGATGGGGTTTTTTATATCCTCAGAATGCTTACCACGACTAGAACGTGAGTAAATAGATACTTTCCTAGAAATATTTGTTTCCAGCCACAATTCAGTGTCGTCTGTGTTCTACCGTTAGACATCGTTAATCACGATCTCGATTAATTGGTTACCATCATCAGTTTAGGAAAAATAAGTTCACTCGCTGGGAAAACTAAAAGTTGATATTTTGAATAAAATATTATTCATTCTGAAAATGGAAAGGCCATATTTTCTGTGAGATAAGCTGGTTAACTGAGTCAGTGCTCCTTTAGTTTAATCGTCGAGATAACCAGTCACGTATCAAGAAGGGGGGGGGGAGATGCCCGGGGCCTTCTGACAACAAAAGCTGAAACGAGAAAAAAGTTTGTGAAATATTATGGGCCTGTTGATCCTGTAGATTACACCGTGAGATAGATATTTTGAGAGTTACGCGATGCCCACTGTCGATAAAGCACGCAGCGGCAGGCCGATACGTTACATGCTATGCTTTTAAGTAAATTATAAACGTTACAAGCGTAACTTGCGTTACTTTATTGTTACTTGCGTTAGTTGTAATTGCTTTAGATGCGTTACTTTGTTGTAAGTTAAAGGTGTTACGATGCGTTACTTTTTTGTGAACTATTAGTGTTACGAAGGGTCTCTGTTTTGTAAACTATAGGCGTTATGGAGTAAACTATAGACGTTATGGAGCATAACGAAGCGTTACTTTTTTGTAAGTTAAAGACGTTACTAAGCGTTACATGGTTTACTTTTTAGTAAGTTATAAGCTTTACATGCGATACTTTTTTGTATGTTATAAGAGTTACGTAGCGTTACATGCGTTTCTTTTATGTGAAAGCGTTACATGTGTTACTTTTTAGTAAGTTACAGGACTTACGAAGTGTTACATGCGTAATTTTTTGTAAGTTACATGCGTTACTTTTAAGTAAGTTTTAGGAGTTACGGAGCGTTAAAAAGCGTTACTGTTTTTGTAAGTTAAAGAAGTTACGAAGTGTTACATGCGTTATTTTTTAGTAAGTTATAGGTGTTATAAAGCGTTATATGCGTTACCTTTTTGTAGGTCATAGGCGTTACGAAGCATTACCCGCGTTACTTTTTAGTATGATATAGATGTTGTGGAGCGTTACAAAGCATTACTTTTTCTAAAGTTACAAAACGCATTTAGTTTGAGGTACATATCCTCACTTATACGGTGCAATCTGGCTCGAAATGCTTCAACCTCGAAATCGAAAGTGTCAAAATGGTTGAGCCGAGAAAGACTAGTCACATTTTGACGCAGGAAACAATCAGACATGAGCAAATATGGTGTGTAGATAAAATTTGGTGGCCTTATTGATACCTTAACAACTGTTTCGTACATGAAAAATATCATTTTATCTTAAAATTACTGACTTTGTCAAAGGAATATGGGAAATGATGAAAAAAATATGTGAAATCAAAAGCAATTGTTTTTGAGTTAAGAACAAAATTTAAAAAAATGCCGGGTGAACTCTGTAGGCGTATTCAAATCTGTAGGCATTTGTCCAAATCATTCGATGGTTCGGAATCTTCGCTCATCTTATTTGCTGCCGACAAACACGTACCCAAAAGGAGGCCCAAAATAAGACACCTTAATAGATTGTATAAAACATGCTATTTACTCATTTACTTTCTATACATATTATAAAACATAAAAAAAAGATTTTGGCTTTGTTTAGGAAACGAAAAGACGAAGAAAACTAAGCAAACAAAACATAACGAGATTATGAGTGTAGTGCTCCTTTGGATTGCACCGTGAAATTGTGGTTTCGAGAGTTTCGTGGAGTTTCGAGCCCGCAGCGGTAGAGGCTCCGAGCGCTTACAAGGGACAGTGTCAGCATTATATGAAATGGTGCTGGAAAGGTGCACAGGCTAACAGATGTCACAAGGATTAGTTCTGAGTGCACTCACCATAATTTAAGTAAAATTCTGCAGATGAAAAAGATTTTTGATGGATGCCGCGGATGCATACTCAGGACTAAAAAGACGAACGCGAGCGCACTCCGGAAGCATGTTTGGCTATGCTGATGCAGATTCTGTTAGACTTTTAGTGTAGGTTAGTAATTGTTGGTGAAACCTGTATCCCAATTGCACAGGTTGGACGTCAGTTGTATTAGTGTGCATTATTGGAGCGATTGAATGGCAACATAAGAACAACGCTACCATCTACGATTTAGGGTCCCAATTATTACCATATCCATTTTATTTACCCAATATGCTCTTTTTAGTTCCAAAATATTACGAATTCGATGATAGTTTCATTTTGAAGGTTTCGACCACTACTTCCGGAGCCGTCGAAGTAAGTTTGTAAGACTATCAACTAATATGACTTATAAATTGGAGTAAGGAGTTCAGAAGACTTTCTGTTCCGTTGGACCACTCATTGTCATGCTATTCGCGAATTATCTTTGCAGTTATTTCTAAAAATATATCGCTTTATCGCTAATCCTTGTGGATTGTGGTGGTCTCAAATAAAGAGGGTTTAATACATGTGTAATCGAAACAACATCCAGATTATTTTTGTTCCTGCGAAAACTTATGCAGTTTTTTGTATTCATCACATGTAACACTCAAGACTTTAATGTTGTGTATTTTCTCTGGAATGTTTGTATTGATTGCACTAGTACGCAGTGTTTTAGAACATGGAGTTACAATTAGAGCCTTGTATCACAATTTTCACATTGATTGGATCGATCTACGAAGACTATCTTGACTGAATCACTACGTTACGAGAATCGCTGTGCTCTCATCAACCAACAAGCTCTGTAAAATAGATGGATATTTCTTCAGCGGTTCTTCGTTTCCGATTTGTTAGAAATGTCGCATAACAGATGCTAATTTACTTAAAGTGTTAATTATTTGAAAATTCTTTTCAGTTAATAATTACTTTTGAATCTACACTTACGCTTCTAAGAAACAAGAGGTACTAAATGCACACCAAGAATTAGATACACAAAAAAGTTAGATGTATTAGTGACTATTTTGTTGATACGCACTCGAAAATAGTGTTGGAATTCATAAAATCAGTAAAATTTCGCGAAAAACAACAATAAATCAACGACTCATACCGAGTCTAGTGACTCTGTTCACCCCATTTTTGCCCCACCGTTTTAGTTCAATTTTGCGAAGTTAAAACACAAACAAAAGTTACACAGTAAAATATTATGAAATTTACAAGTGACCCAAATCCACATATGACACAAACAATAAGAACGTAATCCGTGAAATGACTGAATTTTACAAGAATGATTTAAATCTACGTCAAACATACCCCGCCTATCAAGCAAACGTGTAAATTTACATGTTTTAGCACCTAAAAATATGTCAAGATGCATTTAATATAAGTAAGAATAACTGTAAAATTTAGTCATTTTTGACGCTCATATATGTCGGTCTCAGAAGACGTAAATTTACACGATTTTTTCTAGGTGTGTATTATAAAACAATCTCCGATTATGATTTGTGACTGAGAAGATATTCTACAACACAACAACTCTTGATGCTCGGGCTCAAGCCTTAGAGCCGATGGTATGTTACATTAAGTCTTCAAACTATTGCGAGTGGTCCTTTTCGCCCCGGTATCCCTTAATATAGAATTTCCATGTAAATGTATGTCTAAACATTAATTTTACAATAAATTCCGATAAATTTTACACCCCAATACAATCAATATTTCATTATACATTTAAACTCAAATTGAAATTTAAATATTCTCTTCCAATACAGAATATAGGAATAGTTATTATTTATTATTAAATCACACACTTAAAAAAACCCTGAGATTTCACATCTTATTAGATGCACATAAATGGAGCGTTGCAGGTTCCCGCAAATTTACATCGAAAAACATTTAATATTATGTCTAAGACTCCATGACATGAAATTCATTGAAATAGCAAGCAACCGTCGCGACTTGAACCGAGAATTATTGGATCTCAAGTACGTCTGTTAATCGACTGAGCCACAGAAGCATGTATCTGCGTGGCTGGTAAAAGGTGCATTTATATTCATACAGTCGAACCTGCTAGCAGAACGCAAGTTACAGTCGAAACCAGTAAAATTCAAGCTCATCTAACATTAAGTCATTACATTACATCGTATGAGATATTAAGTCACCTGTAAAATTCCAATTTTTTTGGAGTGCACCTTAAAATTCGTCATGTAATTTCTTTGAAAACGTTTAAAAACAAACCTGAAAAACATGGATGTTCTTCAAAACTGAAAAAAATACATTTTCATTTTGTCGTTCAAGGTCGTTACGTGCCAAGTAGAGATAAAAACAAACCCGACGGGTTCGGGTCAGGTTCGGTCTGAAAAAAAAGGTTTTTCGTGATCGGGCCGGTTTCATTATTCATCGGGTACGAGTTTACTTTTTTGGGATAGACGAAAATCGAACACAAACTAAAACACGTCCAAGTACAATAACTGTCAAAAACTGACTGCACGGAACCAATGACCCGCGATCCCATTTCAACCAGAATATTAGTTGATTTTCTGAATTCGATTGGTTAAAATTTGGTACAACTAATCGATTGTTGTTTTAACTAAACTGTCATTTTTGTTTTTCGATTAGCAGAAACGATGGTTGAAAAAATTAGTTTGAAAAAAAATGCTGTAAATTAGTGAGGACACATACCTTTCAATTTCAACAAATATTTTAGTTGAAATATCTGGTGTTGTTATTGAAACAAAATTCTGTTAGTTGAAAAATAAATCGGTTTTATTTGTTTTAGACATGAGTATGGAAAGTGAAAAAATGAGTATTGAAAGATGATGCCTTCAAACGGTTGAACTTAAGTTATGCACTGATAATTTTAGTCAATTTATATGAGCTTGGGTGCATCAACCGCTGGGAATTGGAATTTTGCGACGCATTTCAAACGCGCCATTCCATTGCAGCGCGTTCTGTGTGTTTGAAACCCTTCGCTCCTGTTACTTTTATAAATTAAATTCATGTCAAAAAGCGTTTTATTGCTAATGCATGAACATCATCATCGGTATCAAAAAGCTGGAAGTAAAACAGTCTGCTGGAAGTAAATCAATGATCGAATTTGAAGCAAAAAATTTTTGTGCTTACCTGAAAGATTACGAGATTAACATTTTCATTAACATTTTCTAAATTGATCATTCATTAACATTTTCTAATTTGTCACCAAATCTTTCTCATCTTAAACAAGGTTAACTGTATCGCAACACCGCTGTTAGATAAACACTTGTTATCATAAATTTCTCAAATCGAATGAACACAATTTCACCAAACGCTTTAACCATCGATGTTGTTTTCATTGACATTTTGAAGCGACGCGAACAGATTTCAACTAATAAAGTTGTTGATTTTGCATTGCGATTATTGTTTTGCTTGCAACTGTCTCCGGCATTTGACAGCATTCAACACAACATATTTTTCAACTACTTGAATATATGCAAATCAAAAACCATATTGGTTGAATCAAAAAGAAATTAGTTAAATCAACTATCACAAAAATCAAAAACTGCGATATTCAAAATGGTCGAAATTGTCAATATAAGTGAGGGTCATGACTCATGAGTACCAATATAAAACCACCCAAAGATAAAAAAAATCAAGATACATATATTCCAAAATTAAAAATTCATGATACTTTTTAAACAAAGATCGTAAATTTTCAAGTGTTTCTGTATTAAATTTTATCATTAAATATGACAATCATTTGAAGCGATGAAAAAACTGCTATAAAACTGCCATCTGGCTAGAGCATGTTTTCATCTATCATTCTAGAACTAGATGCCAAATTATTTTACAAAGTCGATCCTTATCCGGTCTCCTTCCTTGTCTATTTTGGCACCTAGTGTTTGCGAACGTTTCAATTTTAGCCATCTGATATCGGCTGTTTGTTTTGAGTTACTACTGGAAGCCACTTGATAAAGAAGAAATCATAGCTGCTATCTACTAGCAAAAACACGTTGTATCACTAGGCGACCTTCTTGACGTACCTTGATTAAGATTACTGATCGACATGGAAGTGCAACTTCTCCGCTGTGTATGACAGCGAACCTCGTGGGTCCAGTTCACCTTGCAATGTGAAGTCTGCGTTGACACCAACCTGAATGAAATGAACAGTGTTCTTCAGACATGAACGTTGATTGAACCCGTTCTCCAATAATGACTAATGCCGTTTTTTTTTGCTAACAACTGTAAAGGTGCCACGCGATAGAAACATTCAAGTCGCACGTTCAAAAAAAAATAAAACACAATCATTAAGTACAAGTTAACATCTGTCAATGTCATTCTTGTCGACCGGTTATATCACATTCGTTTATTATAATCTAGGCTAAACGGCAATGGTGAATATATAGTGAATTTTCATTTGCAATTACTATTTCATTTGATAGGAAATCTTCGGATTAATTTCCGATTCTCGTTTGAGTCACGACACCAGGTTTTTGCCTTTCTATTATAATGCTTTTTTGAATGGCTTTAATAGTGCTAGTGATTTGCAAATTTTATTATTCTTTTGCTATTTCTTTTAGTCACTGAAACAGGCCCGTTGTAGTATTGCTCCAAACAAATCTGAAATGCTTTCACTTTTTGTCTCTTCTATATATAATCGTGAAAGATTATGATTATGATAAAGCATTCATAGTAACAGATTTTAACACTTGGCAGCTTGTACTTCACATGTTGAACAATTTTTTTCGGAGCGGGCGAAACAGATTTTCGGATTCGATAAAAAAATAGCTGTCATGTTTCCCAGGATGTTATACACTCTTACCAACCGCTACTTCATTTTGGGTCAAAACCTACCATCAACATCAACTAAAGTACATCTCCGAAATTTTAGGTAACGAGTGATGACCTCAAAATTTAGGTAAATGTAAGTTTAGTCAAAGTGTTATGCCATAACAAAGCACGCTACCCATTTTATACGATCAAGTCAAAGTTTGAGTAGATAACGACCTAATTTTGGGTAGCTTATAGAAGAGCTCGACATTGAGTGATTTCTTCTAAAAAAAAATAGGTAAAAATGATTTTCAGTATAAAATTTTATCTGGATCTTATGCTCGATTTCGGTTGATCAATAGCATCGTTTATAACATGGCCGCCATAGACCAGAACTAGGGTTGAACCTTCGAAACTGTTCACAAAATTACTCCGAATTGTATACATGAGAAAAGAATGACTGAATTGTATACATTCAGTAATTCTTATGAAATCGTACAACCTGTCCGATATATTTCGTATCCGAATTCGTATTCCGGAGTTACGGGTTGATGAGAGTGAATGCATATGAAATATCTGGTTTTGCCAAGACATAAAAAGGCACAAGTTTCCAGAAAAATTCCTGTAATAAAATTTAAATCGGTTTCACATAATCCAATGATTCCATTTTTCACACTTACTCTGTAATACAGGTTATTTAAAAATATCATCTAATTCGATTGAGGTTCAGTATCTAGAAATGTTTATCGAAGCGTGTTTCTTTTAGTAACATGTTCTACCGCACAAAGCAATTCCAGTCTGGATATCAACGATTCCACTGGCAGCTGATAATTACACTTCCTGTTCAAACTTGACAATATAGCGACTACTTTACAGTGTCTGACTATTCTTACGGAACGCTTTGCATATTAAAGCAATTGTAATCGAATGTGTGTACTTGAGATTTTAAATAGATTTCAAATAAATTAATGGTGACTACATTCATATGTAGTCGTAGTAGTGCTATTTATCATTTGTTCTAACGGTTCTAACGGTAACGGTTTTTAATTATAAATTAACATCATAGTTATTAAGGCGCAACACACTTATCGGGTTTAAGTCATTGAATTGAGGAAAATCTTTCATGAGATTGATCTAATAAATTATTGAATTAAAAAATTTGATCCATGCAAACAGAAATTGTAAAAATGTGTTTGTGTATTCAGCCTATCCCAAGCCCTCTGGCTGCGGTTTACATAAAAAAAGATACTTTTCTGTGGCTTGTTTATGCATACAAATAATTTTAGTTTAGCTCAATAGAATTCCGATGGCCCATTTCGTGGACAAAGCCAATCGTGTTCCGAGGTCACCGTTCCATCGACCAGCCCCTCCTCAATGCAATGTTTTCATCAAACATTACGTTAACACTTGTTAAGACCAAAACTTTGTAAACAATTTGCTTTGACGACATACATGCAAAATACACATGCTTCGATTCAATGCCTACCAGCTTGAACGGTGTGACGAAAGCAAGCACGTGGTTTTAGTTTGAAGTAAAGGTAATTTCATTAACAAAAAAAGGTGTTTGCTCCATCTGTTTCTACCTCATTGGATAGAGATAAAACACGTGCCAATTGACAATTTTGAACAATTATAACGACGTACCGAAACAAAAGACTCGTGTCATAAATACAATACTTCTACAAGAAAAATTGACGAAAAACGCATGGTAAACTTCGAGGGTGTTTCGAACCGAAATTCCAATACTTTTCGGCTGCTGGAACCATTAACCAGAAGAGATATCAAGCACACCTCGTTATGCCACTGTTCACACTTTGCCCTCTGTCCTTCACATCCTATAACGCAACATTTCAACATTAATTATCGGTGGCGTGGCGACTAATAAATAGGGTAACAGAGGTATTTTGGCCCGCTTTAGGATCGATTTTATTTTGGCCCACTTTGTAAAAATATCCACCAAATGTTTTAATATCTTTGAAAAATCCTTCCGCAATAGGTAATTTAATGTGATTAGCTTCAAACTGATGCAACATGGGTTACCTAAGATCGATTGAATCCATATAGTTTGTTAGGTGGGCCAAAATATATGAAGTGGCCGAAATACCTCTGTTACCCTATAACACTTCCCGTGCATATCTGCAAATATGGCCAGTTTATAATCCATCCATCCTATGCACAAAAAAGTAAATGTTAACCAAATGAATTACGATTGCTCTACTCTTTGCAAATCGCTTACAAGTGAAACAAAAGCGGCAGCTTCCAAAGCAAAGTCCTGGCATTACATTCCTTTTGTGGAACTTGGCCTTTCTGTTTCAACAGACTTCGCAGCCGATTCTTAGTGTACAGAATCATTGCATGGCTAGTACTATGGATCCTACTGACACTAAGAATCCTTCCAGGTCGGGGCAGCTTCCGCTTGTAGTAATAATTCTTTATCTAACGATTTCATTAGAATGATAATAGTATTCAGTTCTCATCAGAATTACCATATTTACAGATTTTTCTGTAAAACCACAGATTTGATGAAAAGCAGTTCCAAGTTTTAAATTTACTTCCGCGTGAAAAAAAAAGAACTTGAATGTAGACAATCCTGCGGAACCGGCCGATGCAATTTACTTTTACCCTTGGCATCTTAGAGCTTAAGCAGTGTGCCTTAATATTATACTATATTATTGAATAAAAAAAAAAAATCCTGCGGAACCGGTAATACTTTTCATTACTGAACAAATTGACAGCAGAAAATGTTACAAAATCAGGAAAACTCAACTTGCTCTGATTCGGGAGAAACTTTGCACACAGCTTCAGTAGGACAAACAATTTGTTTTGCACGGATGGAAAGGTCATTTTTTAGACTGACTCTTAGAAAAAGCGAAAAGCTCTTCATATCGTTGTAACTCGGAAACTGTTATTTGTAGAAGAATGGTGTCGAAAAGAAGTGGTAGCAAATGGATTTACACCGAAAAAAAATCAAACTCTTTTCTCATATTCAATACTCATCGAATAACATACATAAATTATGAATAAATAAATCGAAAAAATATAATTATGGTTGTACCAATCCACGTATTTTCTATTTTATATGATTGGAATTTTGATTAAAAGTGAGCAGTGTTTGTTTACTCGATAAAAATCTGCGCATTATGCTGCCATACTGGATTTCTCTAACGGAGACGATAATTTCGAGGGATACAAATCAAGGGGAACAGAGTCTTTGTTCTTGGTTCGAATATTCACCCGAAAACTAAACGCTTTGCGTTGCTTATAAGAATCGATCTAATGAGACTCTCGTTCAATTGCACATTGGAAATAAAATGGTATGAAGATTAATTGAACTGTTTGATTGAAAATATCGATCATTTGACATTTGGGTTGCATTGTTCCACATTGTTGAAATTTGGGTTGCATATTTCCATAGCTCGAGCACTTGGATTCTCTATAGAAAGGTAATAGAACTGTTGGAGAGACCGACTTTGGATCGGAGCTGCGGGGACCCCTAATGTTATATACCATTCGACTCAGCGCGACGAAATGTCTATTTATTTGTTATTTTTTTGCGGTTCCTGGAATATAATGGTATAAGTGACGTAACCAACAAAACACTTTTTTTTTCTCCGCACATTTTTTTTCCGAGATGGCTGCACCGTTTTTAACAAGCTTAGGAAGCTACTTTTGCGATATGAATAACGCTACAGTACAACGACTTTGAAAAAAAAAAACAGTACATTTCGCAGTACGCGTTTTCTCTTACAATAGTGAATAAAGAATAATTTGTTTTAATGATCTCAACAGTTCTTTATTATTTCTTTTTTGAGGTAATTTTTCTTTCCTCAATCGGATATTTTCGACGATGACTTTGATTTAGTGTATTCTATTTTTTGCCTTTCTCTATAGAAAGGTATTAGAATTGCTGGAAAAACCGACTTTCGAACGGAGCCTCGGAGACCCATAGTGTTATATACCATTCGACTCAGCTCGACGAGATCGGAAAATGTCTGTGTGTGTGTGTGTGTGTGTGTATGTGTGTGTGTGTATGTGTGTGTGTATGTGTGTGCACTTTTCGAAGATATTTGAACGCGCTCAATTTTCTCAGAGATGGCTCAACCGATTTTAACAAACTTGGGCTCGTTTGAAAGCTACTATCGGGGCATTGATCAAGTTCGAAGATAAAATGGCTGTGACTTTTGGTTCCGGAGATATGATTGTATAAGTGACGTAACCCACAAAAAGCGTTGTATTTGAACGCGCTCAATTTTCTCAGAGATGGCTGAACCGATTTGAACAAACTTGGACTCGTTTGAAAGCTACTGGCGGGCCATTGATCAAGTTCGAAGATCAAATGGCTGTGACTTTTGGTTCCGGAGATATGATTGTATAAGTGACGTAACCGACAGAAAGCGTTGTATTTGAACGCGCTCAATTTTCTCAGAGATGGCTGATCCGATTTTAACAAACTTGGGCTCGTTTGAAAGCTACTGTCGGGCCGTTGATCAAGTTCGAAGATCAAATGGTTGTGACTTTTGGTTCCAGATATATGATGGTATAAGTGACGTAACCGACAAAACACGTTGATTTTTACCGCTCTTGTATATATAAGGGTGCCAAAATTTTGGGATCAACTCTATTTTCGTAAAGTTCTAGTGCTCAACAGTTTAAGCACTCCGAAAAAAGCCTTCATGCAAAATTTGACCTAAATTGGACATGCTTAAGGGGTGCTGCCCGGTGGTAAAGGTTTGACAATTATCGATCTTGAAAAAGCACCATAGGGGGGAGTACATGAAATTTCCAAAATCGAAAATTTTTTTTGATGCCAAAACTCTTAAAACTGCATAAAACATCGAAATTTAGTGTCATCTCAAAAAAATTTTTTTTTGAAAAAATCAACTTTCTGGGACTTAGAAAAATTTTCATATTTTTTCTAAGTCCTAAAAAGTCGATTTTTTCAAAAAAAATTTTTTTCGAGATGACACTAAATCTCGACGTTTCATGCAATTCTAAGCCTTTTGGCATCAAAAATTTTTTTTCGATTTCGAAAATTTCATGTACTCCCCCCTATGGTGATTTTTCAAGATATATTAAAATTTCACTAAGTGGACTAAGAAGGCTTTTTGCCTTTCTCTATAGAAAGGTATTAGAATTGCTGGAAAAACCGACTTTCGAACGGAGCCTCGGAGACCCATAGTGTTATATACCATTCGACTCAGCTCGACGAGATCGGAAAATGTCTGTGTGTGTGTGTGTGTGTGTATGTGTGTGTGTGTGTATGTGTGTGTGTATGTGTGTGCACTTTTCGAAGATATTTGAACGCGCTCAATTTTCTCAGAGATGGCTCAACCGATTTTAACAAACTTGGGCTCGTTTGAAAGCTACTATCGGGGCATTGATCAAGTTCGAAGATAAAATGGCTGTGACTTTTGGTTCCGGAGATATGATTGTATAAGTGACGTAACCCACAAAAAGCGTTGTATTTGAACGCGCTCAATTTTCTCAGAGATGGCTGAACCGATTTGAACAAACTTGGACTCGTTTGAAAGCTACTGGCGGGCCATTGATCAAGTTCGAAGATCAAATGGCTGTGACTTTTGGTTCCGGAGATATGATTGTATAAGTGACGTAACCGACAGAAAGCGTTGTATTTGAACGCGCTCAATTTTCTCAGAGATGGCTGATCCGATTTTAACAAACTTGGGCTCGTTTGAAAGCTACTGTCGGGCCGTTGATCAAGTTCGAAGATCAAATGGTTGTGACTTTTGGTTCCAGATATATGATGGTATAAGTGACGTAACCGACAAAACACGTTGATTTTTACCGCTCTTGTATATATAAGGGTGCCAAAATTTTGGGATCAACTCTATTTTCGTAAAGTTCTAGTGCTCAAAAGTTTAAGCACTCCGAAAAAAGCCTTCATGCAAAATTTGACCTAAATTGGACATGCTTAAGGGGTGCTGCCCGGTGGTAAAGGTTTGACAATTATCGATCTTGAAAAAGCACCATAGGGGGGAGTACATGAAATTTCCAAAATCGAAAATTTTTTTTGATGCCAAAACTCTTAAAACTGCATAAAACATCGAAATTTAGTGTCATCTCAAAAAAATTTTTTTTTGAAAAAATCAACTTTCTGGGACTTAGAAAAATTTTCATATTTTTTCTAAGTCCTAAAAAGTCGATTTTTTCAAAAAAAATTTTTTTCGAGATGACACTAAATCTCGACGTTTCATGCAATTCTAAGCCTTTTGGCATCAAAAATTTTTTTTCGATTTCGAAAATTTCATGTACTCCCCCCTATGGTGATTTTTCAAGATATATTAAAATTTCACTAAGTGGACTAAGAAGGCTTTTTGCCTTTCTCTATAGAAAGGTATTAGAATTGCTGGAAAAACCGACTTTCGAACGGAGCCTCGGAGACCCATAGTGTTATATACCATTCGACTCAGCTCGACGAGATCGGAAAATGTCTGTGTGTGTGTGTGTGTGTGTATGTGTGTGTGTGTGTATGTGTGTGTGTATGTGTGTGCACTTTTCGAAGATATTTGAACGCGCTCAATTTTCTCAGAGATGGCTCAACCGATTTTAACAAACTTGGGCTCGTTTGAAAGCTACTATCGGGGCATTGATCAAGTTCGAAGATAAAATGGCTGTGACTTTTGGTTCCGGAGATATGATTGTATAAGTGACGTAACCCACAAAAAGCGTTGTATTTGAACGCGCTCAATTTTCTCAGAGATGGCTGAACCGATTTGAACAAACTTGGACTCGTTTGAAAGCTACTGGCGGGCCATTGATCAAGTTCGAAGATCAAATGGCTGTGACTTTTGGTTCCGGAGATATGATTGTATAAGTGACGTAACCGACAGAAAGCGTTGTATTTGAACGCGCTCAATTTTCTCAGAGATGGCTGATCCGATTTTAACAAACTTGGGCTCGTTTGAAAGCTACTGTCGGGCCGTTGATCAAGTTCGAAGATCAAATGGTTGTGACTTTTGGTTCCAGATATATGATGGTATAAGTGACGTAACCGACAAAACACGTTGATTTTTACCGCTCTTGTATATATAAGGGTGCCAAAATTTTGGGATCAACTCTATTTTCGTAAAGTTCTAGTGCTCAAAAGTTTAAGCACTCCGAAAAAAGCCTTCATGCAAAATTTGACCTAAATTGGACATGCTTAAGGGGTGCTGCCCGGTGGTAAAGGTTTGACAATTATCGATCTTGAAAAAGCACCATAGGGGGGAGTACATGAAATTTCCAAAATCGAAAATTTTTTTTGATGCCAAAACTCTTAAAACTGCATAAAACATCGAAATTTAGTGTCATCTCAAAAAAATTTTTTTTTGAAAAAATCAACTTTCTGGGACTTAGAAAAATTTTCATATTTTTTCTAAGTCCTAAAAAGTCGATTTTTTCAAAAAAAATTTTTTTCGAGATGACACTAAATCTCGACGTTTCATGCAATTCTAAGCCTTTTGGCATCAAAATTTTTTTTTCGATTTCGAAAATTTCATGTACTCCCCCCTATGGTGATTTTTCAAGATATATTAAAATTTCACTAAGTGGACTAAGAAGGCTTTTTGCCTTTCTCTATAGAAAGGTATTAGAATTGCTGGAAAAACCGACTTTCGAACGGAGCCTCGGAGACCCATAGTGTTATATACCATTCGACTCAGCTCGACGAGATCGGAAAATGTCTGTGTGTGTGTGTGTGTGTGTGTATGTGTGTGTGTGTGTATGTGTGTGTGTATGTGTGTGCACTTTTCGAAGATATTTGAACGCGCTCAATTTTCTCAGAGATGGCTCAACCGATTTTAACAAACTTGGGCTCGTTTGAAAGCTACTATCGGGGCATTGATCAAGTTCGAAGATAAAATGGCTGTGACTTTTGGTTCCGGAGATATGATTGTATAAGTGACGTAACCCACAAAAAGCGTTGTATTTGAACGCGCTCAATTTTCTCAGAGATGGCTGAACCGATTTGAACAAACTTGGACTCGTTTGAAAGCTACTGGCGGGCCATTGATCAAGTTCGAAGATCAAATGGCTGTGACTTTTGGTTCCGGAGATATGATTGTATAAGTGACGTAACCGACAGAAAGCGTTGTATTTGAACGCGCTCAATTTTCTCAGAGATGGCTGATCCGATTTTAACAAACTTGGGCTCGTTTGAAAGCTACTGTCGGGCCGTTGATCAAGTTCGAAGATCAAATGGTTGTGACTTTTGGTTCCAGATATATGATGGTATAAGTGACGTAACCGACAAAACACGTTGATTTTTACCGCTCTTGTATATATAAGGGTGCCAAAATTTTGGGATCAACTCTATTTTCGTAAAGTTCTAGTGCTCAAAAGTTTAAGCACTCCGAAAAAAGCCTTCATGCAAAATTTGACCTAAATTGGACATGCTTAAGGGGTGCTGCCCGGTGGTAAAGGTTTGACAATTATCGATCTTGAAAAAGCACCATAGGGGGGAGTACATGAAATTTCCAAAATCGAAAATTTTTTTTGATGCCAAAACTCTTAAAACTGCATAAAACATCGAAATTTAGTGTCATCTCAAAAAAATTTTTTTTTGAAAAAATCAACTTTCTGGGACTTAGAAAAATTTTCATATTTTTTCTAAGTCCTAAAAAGTCGATTTTTTCAAAAAAAATTTTTTTCGAGATGACACTAAATCTCGACGTTTCATGCAATTCTAAGCCTTTTGGCATCAAAAATTTTTTTTCGATTTCGAAAATTTCATGTACTCCCCCCTATGGTGATTTTTCAAGATATATTAAAATTTCACTAAGTGGACTAAGAAGGCTTTTTGCCTTTCTCTATAGAAAGGTATTAGAATTGCTGGAAAAACCGACTTTCGAACGGAGCCTCGGAGACCCATAGTGTTATATACCATTCGACTCAGCTCGACGAGATCGGAAAATGTCTGTGTGTGTGTGTGTGTGTGTGTGTGTGTATGTGTGTGTGTGTGTGTATGTGTGTGTGTATGTGTGTGCACTTTTCGAAGATATTTGAACGCGCTCAATTTTCTCAGAGATGGCTCAACCGATTTTAACAAACTTGGGCTCGTTTGAAAGCTACTATCGGGGCATTGATCAAGTTCGAAGATAAAATGGCTGTGACTTTTGGTTCCGGAGATATGATTGTATAAGTGACGTAACCCACAAAAAGCGTTGTATTTGAACGCGCTCAATTTTCTCAGAGATGGCTGAACCGATTTGAACAAACTTGGACTCGTTTGAAAGCTACTGGCGGGCCATTGATCAAGTTCGAAGATCAAATGGCTGTGACTTTTGGTTCCGGAGATATGATTGTATAAGTGACGTAACCGACAGAAAGCGTTGTATTTGAACGCGCTCAATTTTCTCAGAGATGGCTGATCCGATTTTAACAAACTTGGGCTCGTTTGAAAGCTACTGTCGGGCCGTTGATCAAGTTCGAAGATCAAATGGTTGTGACTTTTGGTTCCAGATATATGATGGTATAAGTGACGTAACCGACAAAACACGTTGATTTTTACCGCTCTTGTATATATAAGGGTGCCAAAATTTTGGGATCAACTCTATTTTCGTAAAGTTCTAGTGCTCAAAAGTTTAAGCACTCCGAAAAAAGCCTTCATGCAAAATTTGACCTAAATTGGACATGCTTAAGGGGTGCTGCCCGGTGGTAAAGGTTTGACAATTATCGATCTTGAAAAAGCACCATAGGGGGGAGTACATGAAATTTCCAAAATCGAAAATTTTTTTTGATGCCAAAACTCTTAAAACTGCATAAAACATCGAAATTTAGTGTCATCTCAAAAAAATTTTTTTTTGAAAAAATCAACTTTCTGGGACTTAGAAAAATTTTCATATTTTTTCTAAGTCCTAAAAAGTCGATTTTTTCAAAAAAAATTTTTTTCGAGATGACACTAAATCTCGACGTTTCATGCAATTCTAAGCCTTTTGGCATCAAAAATTTTTTTTCGATTTCGAAAATTTCATGTACTCCCCCCTATGGTGATTTTTCAAGATATATTAAAATTTCACTAAGTGGACTAAGAAGGCTTTTTGCCTTTCTCTATAGAAAGGTATTAGAATTGCTGGAAAAACCGACTTTCGAACGGAGCCTCGGAGACCCATAGTGTTATATACCATTCGACTCAGCTCGACGAGATCGGAAAATGTCTGTGTGTGTGTGTGTATGTGTGTGTGTATGTGTGTGCACTTTTCGAAGATATTTGAACGCGCTCAATTTTCTCAGAGATGGCTCAACCGATTTTAACAAACTTGGGCTCGTTTGAAAGCTACTATCGGGGCATTGATCAAGTTCGAAGATAAAATGGCTGTGACTTTTGGTTCCGGAGATATGATTGTATAAGTGACGTAACCGACAAAAAGCGTTGTATTTGAACGCGCTCAATTTTCTCAGAGATGGCTGAACCGATTTGAACAAACTTGGACTCGTTTGAAAGCTACTGGCGGGCCATTGATCAAGTTCGAAGATCAAATGGCTGTGACTTTTGGTTCCGGAGATATGATTGTATAAGTGACGTAACCGACAAAAAGCGTTGTATTTGAACGCGCTCAATTTTCTCAGAGATGGCTGATCCGATTTTAACAAACTTGAACTCGTTTGAAAGCTACTGGCGGGCCATTGATCAAGTTCGAAGATCAAATGGCTGTGACTTTTGGTTCCGGAGATATGATTGTATAAGTGACGTAACCGACAAAAATCGTGCTATTTGAACGCGCTCAATTTTCTCAGAGATGGCTGAACCGATTTGAACAAACTTGGACTCGTTTGAAAGCTACTGTCGGACCATTGATCAAGTTCGAAGATCAAATGGCTGTGAGTTTTGGTTCCGGAGATATGATTGTATAAGTGACGTAACCGACAAAAAGCGTTGTATTTGAACGCGCTCAATTTTCTCAGAGATGGCTGATCCGATTTTAACAAACTTGGACTCGTTTGAAAGCTACTGGCGGGCCATTGATCAAGTTCGAAGATCAAATGGCTGTGATTTTTGGTTCCGGAGATATGATTGTATAAGTGACGTAACCGACAAAAATCGTGCTATTTGAACGCGCTCAATTTTCTCAGAGATGGCTGAACCGATTTTAACAATTTTGGGCTCGTTTGAAAGCTACTGTCGAACCATTGATCAAGTTCGAAGATCAAATAGCTGTGAGTTTTGGTTCCGGAGATATGATTGTATAAGTGACGTAACCGACAAAAAGCGTTGTATTTGAACGCGCTCAATTTTCTCAGAGATGGCTGATCCGATTTTAACAAACTTGGGCTCGTTTGAAAGCTACTGTCGGGCCGTTGATCAAGTTCGAAGATCAAATGGTTGTGACTTTTGGTTCCAGATATATGATGGTATAAGTGACGTAACCGACAAAACACGTTGATTTTTACCGCTCTTATATATATAAGGGTGCCAAAATTTTGGGATCAACTCTATTTTCGTAAAGTTCTAGTGCTCAAAAGTTTAAGCACCTCGAAAAAAGCCTTCATGCAAAATTTGACCTAAATCGGACATGCTTAAGGGGTGCTGCCCGGTGGTAAAGGTTTGACAATTATCGATCTTGAAAAAGCACCATAGGGGGGAGTACATGAAATTTCCAAAATCGAAAAATTTTTTTGATGCCAAAACTCTTAAAACTGCATAAAACATCAAAATTTAGTGTCATCTCAAAAAAAAAATTTTTTTGAAAAAATCAACTTTCTGGGACTTAGAAAAATTTTCATATTTTTTTCTAAGTCCCAAAAAGTCGATTTTTTCAAAAACAATTTTTTTTCGAGATGACACTAAATCTCGACGTTTCATGCAATTCTAAGCCTTTTGGCATCAAAAATTTTTTTTCGATTTCGAAAATTTCATGTACTCCCCCCTATGGTGATTTTTCAAGATATATTAAAATTTCACTAAGTGGACTAAGAAGGCTTTTTGCCTTTCTCTATAGAAAGGTATTAGAATTGCTGGAAAAACCGACTTTCGAACGGAGCCTCGGAGACCCATAGTGTTATATACCATTCGACTCAGTTCGTCGAGATCGTTTTAGATTAGCATCACTGATTACAAATAGGCAACGCAATTGTCAAGCACTAATTTGGAAAAATGATGCTGACTGTGTGACATAAACACTGAAGCATGCTTTTGTGAACTACTCGAATCAATCTGCATCAATTGTTGTCAAAATTAGTGTCCAAAATTATTTAATAAAAGTATAAAACATATTTTCATGAGACTGTTATGAAAGAAGAGAAAGGCATTATCACACCACTAGGTGGATTAAGAAAGGTTTTGTTAATAATTTTGTTTATAAAAGTTTTTTTTATTCAAGCCAATTCGCGTACAAGCTTTACGTGGCCGGTTGAGCCATGTTTTTATTAGATAAAATAATTTTCTTACCATTGGATCTCGTTGTCACCCTTTTTCTAGGGGGAGAGGAGCTTCCATTTTTATCTTGCGATAATTGAGATGCACTTTGTTCGAGGCTCGTCTCGTCATCCATTGCCGCATCGATGGTATCGTTGTTGGTTCCCGTTTTTTCTTCCTTTTCCCTGTAATTCGCAGTCTTGGGCTCATTGTTAGTTGCTGTAGACGCGCCTTGTTGTACATTAGTTGCAGTTGCTGGTTGGTTTGATGGTGAAACAGAACACAGATAAAAATATTTTGTAAATTAACATCTATTTTCATGCACATATTTGGAGCAGGTAATTAAACATAAAATTACTTTACAATTCTGTACGTTTCAATACA
This sequence comes from Malaya genurostris, assembly GCF_030247185.1. Lineage (NCBI taxonomy): Eukaryota > Metazoa > Arthropoda > Insecta > Diptera > Culicidae > Malaya > Malaya genurostris. The sequence continues at coordinate 67,330,193 of NC_080570.1, read as the reverse complement.
ATTTAATCGCAAAATAAGCGTTAATTGAAAGATACAGTTATATTCATTGAAAATCTTATGCAATTCAATTTAGTTTTGCATCGATGAAGGTTTTCAATCAAAATTTCGATTCAACCCATGTCTATTCCATGTTACTTAGATTTACATCTCGTGTAAATTTCATTATTTCTTTCTGTGAAGTACTGCGCTCACTAGTTTTCGTTTTTGAGCGGTAGTGCTTGTTTTTGTTTGAAAATGTCCTTTTTGCAGTTTCAGTTCAAGGTTTGCCGTAGTGTGCAGGTTGTTCACAAAACTAACCTGTAACCAGTTGATTTTCATACGTAATCAGCGTTTTACACGAATTACTTTACGTAGTTGCATACGTACCACTCGCACACCATTCCGGATACCCGGAAAAAAATTCCGCCATACTTCTCTTTCGATGGAAAGAACTTCACCGTACTGCGACATACTTTCCCGAACAAACCCATCGCTGGTCTGCGGGAGAAGGTCATGCACGCGTACTTCTATGGCATTGTCCACCATGTACACAGGGATTTTATATTTAACATTGTCATGATCAACACTGTGCACCCCGTTATTAACCGAAGCAAATGCAATTGCATCTCTTTCACGTTTGAACATAATGTTCACACAGTTAGACGCCTTGTTGAATTGAATCTCATTTACATCATTAACGTTTAGATGCGTTCGTTCCTTAAGCAAGATTTCAATTTCGGTTGCTGCTGGTCTAACTTTGCAGCGCTTGAAATCAATACAAATTGAATTTGGTCTTGTAGGCCAAGTTTCAGGCTTTGTTAAACCGTTTTTGCCCATTTCGTACACTCTATTGTTCACTACACTGTATTGTCTTTGTTTCTATCGTCTCGACCGTAAGCAATTTTCGACTGTGTCGGATGAGATGCAAGCACGAACTGTATTTTCAGTGTTGATCATCAAATATCTGCACATGATTAATTCATTTCACTTAATTTGTGGTTTGTCCGTTGAATGAGGATAATTTTGTTTTGTTTGAAATCAACAAAATTCCCGATGATTTATTTTCTGTATTTTCAAATCAGATGATTTATTTTCATAATCTCAATAGTTTTTATTATATATCTTTTTTAAGATATTTTTTAGTACAATATAAATTTAAAAAAAAAACACTAAATAACCATCAAACATATTTTCACAAAAAATAAAGTTATTTTGTTCGAGAATCGGATATTTTTGACTATGATTTTGATTTAGTGTATTCTCTCTTTTTGATGGTGACAATTTTCTTTTGTTTTAAATCAACCAAATTTAGTTAAATTGTTGTTACGCACTCTGAAATTATGTTCGTTACGTGTTGTCACTGATTTTTCCGACGTTTCGTATTGCGGCAAATAGAAATTCGATCCGTTAAAAATATTAAATTCTGTAATAATTTTCTGATATGAAACATACAGTACATTTAAGGGTGAAAAACAGTACGCATTATTTGGGTCAAAAATATAGTACAATACTGTAAAATACAGTACGGATTCGAGCGTTAGACATGAATCAAGTTCAAAGATCAAGTGGCTGTCACATTCGATTCCGACGATATAATGGTATAAGTGACGCAACCGACAAACCGCATTTTTTCTCTCCGCTCAATTTGCTAAGAGATGGCTAAACTGATTTCAACACTTCTAGGCTACTTCGACTTCGCAGATCATATTGCATATTCTTTCGGTACGGAAGATATATTCGTGTAAATAAATTAGTGAAGAGGTGGCGATTAGTGCGCACCTAAGCTTTTTGGAGTATTACAAATAAAATATTACTTTTTTCAAGATCCTAAACATGTCTATGGAAAGTCGAAACCTTGTTTTGCAATATCTTCAAAGGAACGATAACACTTACGTTGTTACTTACGAGCATGAAAGCCACAAAATGGTCTTGTTTTAGTGGGGAAACGCATGAATAATGCGCACAATGAATTTTCCGTAATATTCAAATACTCGAATTTTCCGTAAAACTCGGAACGCTCTATGATAACTTGATGATTCTAGAGTAGAAGTAAATATAAAGATTTTTTTTCTAAAGACAGAATTTTTATTTACGTCTGTCGTATTGATATGAAATTAAAATGGAAGGTGAAATGTAGCCAAATGAAGTTAATAGGGCCAAATCTCAATGTGTGTTGCATGTAAACAGTAGTAAACATTAACAGATGAGTCAAAGCCGAAACGTAAAAACATGAAATAAATCATGTGCACTTTGCACAAACTGGTTACCCACGAGGTATCAAACCCCCAAATGATTAAAAAGAATTCACAGTGAGATACGCAATTATATGTAACGCGCACTAATACCCGTCTTACCCTTATTTACCATCTCCATGATTAAAATTTTGATTAATAGCTTCTAGTGCTGTTTCGTCTGCTAAAAATCTAACACACAATCTGCCCCAAGTAGCACACGTTATTACACTTTGATGACAGTAACTTATACGAAACAAATTGATGGAACAAGTTGAATATATAGCAACATGTATTATAAACTGCTATTTAACCTGAAAAGCGTAAGAGGCGGAGCTTGGGCGACTTACTGAGAATTACTAAACAAGTTCTCAGCAACGAACATTTGATTTGAACCAGCCCGCACATCAGTTATAATCAAACAGAAAAATTACGTTTGTCTGGTTACAATTTGTTGAAGTTTTTCCATTCAACTACTGAACTACACTACTAAAGTAATTTTCTTATCGCGAATATGTGATCCATACCCAGTAAATTCAAACATCGGACGGATCATGCTCGAAAGCTTATGGTAACGTCTCGAACAAGAGTTATGTTTACATTGTATATCGCTAGTGCAAAAAACTGAAGAGATACCAAAGCAAGGAGCTAAAGCTTTCAGCTTTCTATCGGTCCGATAATCGGGTCCGACGCGGCTCGACAAAATTCACTGGGTAGTGGAACGGGCCCCAGTAAATTCCGCTCGGTATGGCTCATTTCGGTAATGAGTATTATTTTTTGTAACTTTCAAAAGGGTCTATCGCATGATATGCCCTAATTACATGGAAGTACCAATTTCAATTGAACCGTATTAAAAAATGTTACTGTAAGATTTTAGAGTGTGGTTTATGAATGTCAATCGCTCATTTTTCATAAGTTTTACTTGGGAAGGGACAAAACCAAACAATTGTAAAATGATTGGTAATTCCAAAAGTACTTTGACCAAAACAACCTTGAAACGTCTGTTGGATTTTACATAATGAAAAATGATAGAGTTTCTCCACCGAATACTGAAGAAGGCGTTTGGAATCTTCCTATCAATCCACCTAGACTCCTCAACGTCTCATTTTATTTCCGGATGAATCTTAGAAAACTCGGTACGGTCTGCTTTGAAGTCGGATATCATCACAGTCACTATAGTCATAGACTGTTGTTTTTTCCTATCATAGAACGACAATTCGATTCGAATCTCGCAAATGTTTTTAGAAGGCATTGATTTGAAAGAAAAAAAAAGGCGGGTGGGTAATGTCAGAGACATAACTGGATGTCGTGAATACGAAAAAACTGGCACGCTCCCATTACTTTTCCGAATATCAGTTAGTTGATTGATTGTATGAATTGTGCAAGCTTTCTCCTTTTTCACTAATAGAGTTTGAGGCGATGCACCTACATTAAAGTACAGATTAGTTACATTAAACAGCTACTATTCTACAACTATATAATCCAAACTTGAAACAATTCCTTTTTAATTTGCTGTAGTTTATTTTTATTGAGGCTATGAAGTTCGAAGATATCAGATTCTTCTCGAAATTTCAGTACGAGACAATTGCAATGGCCTGGTCGGAAATGTATCGACGATCTTCGGTATGCAAGAGTAATTTTAATAATAATAATGATAATAATAATAATAATAATAATAATACAGATTAATCTGTATATATGGCAACCCTGTTTCGCATGACATGTTTTCACACGACCCCATACTAGTATATAGATGTGTTCAACATCATCACTTTCGCATTGCTGTTCGTAATTGAATGTGTTAGTGACGGTACAAATTATTTTAATTTCCATTTTGATGAATCTTTTGGTAGGAAATATTGAGATCTGAGATGGTTCTCGTGTGTGTCTTGTTTCGGTAACAGTTGCTCAGAAAATGGTAGGAAAGCGACAAAATTCAACTAGGGTAGCGGCTCCCTATTTCATCTGAGCTCCTATTTCCATCTCATCCCCTCACCTCATTACTTTGGACATGAATAATATTTTACAACCTACCTGAACCAAACTGTGAAATATTTTAAAATGATTATAAAAGCTATTGTCACACTTTCCTATTGAAAGAAATGGTTTTAAGTTCTTCGGTGATCGTTTTTTTTTTTTCATTTAAAATAAACTCACTTTTCAATTTAGGACACATTTTCGTCTCAAGATTTACAGTTTGTCATGTTTCTGAATATCTTCTAATCGATTCGTCTCAAAACATGATCACTATTTCGCACAAATACACTACTATTGAATGCTGGATGACTTCATAATTAGTAATGTTCGCTTGCCACTTGTTTAATTAACGATTTAAAACTTCAAAAATTACCCGACAAGCAATAAAAGTCTAGTTCACTTGATTGCACTTTGTTTTCATCTCATTTGGTTTCGCGAAGTTGCCAAGTTTTCTCATAATGTTACAAAAAATAAATTGCTTTTCTTCTTCAATTTATAATCAAAAAGTATGTTTTTGGTATTCGTCGCATTAGTTTAATTATATTATTGATATTATTACTTCAATAAAACTGTTTCGGCTTCGAATATTACCAGAAAAAGCGTGTGAAATACTAATGAAATAACCATTGTGGCAAATCTAGTAGCACTGGTTCCTTTCCGCTATATGTCAACATAACGCTGTGAGGTGTGTGTGTTTCATCGGCTGTGCACAGAGATGCCAGATATTTTCATAGAAAATATGTATTACTTTGCATAGAAAGTCTATATCGGCTCTATCTGTTTTCACTAATAAAATGATGTTAATCATAATCAATTAGATGCATACAAGATTTCCTTTTTAAAATTGGGATTTGTCCGTTGGATAATAAACTTTTAAAGAATCACTGCAATCAAATACTATTAGATACTCAGAGAGAAAAGTCTAATCATGAACCTGTACAAATCTGTATTAAATTTAGGAAATCTGTATAAATCTGTACATTGATTTATATCAGTATGCAAACGCAAAAATCTATACAATACAGATAAATCTGTATAAATGGCATCTCTGGCTCTGCGCTTTGTTTTATGAAGGGCTAATGCCTAAATAGTAACAATTCCGTTTTTGGTTTTATTTAAAGTTCACCAAATTAACTTTGCAATAAAATTTTAAATTTAAAACGAAAGGTAACGGAAACGACCGAAAAAATTTTAAACGTTGAAATGATTTCAAACTGGGTTTAAATATATCGTGTGTTGTCTCATAGTTGGCATTAGGCCGTTTTTAAGAAGAATTCTGACATTTTGAACCTGAGAGTGTAATAGTGGAATATTTTGTTTTGATTGTTGTCGCCATTGCTAATTTATAGGATGAATAAAGGATCAACGATAGGATGGATAAAAATCCATTGAGATGGAATTAGGAGCAGAGTATTAAACACATCATAAGTGTTTTTATAACATGGACTCCCAGCGGTTATAAATAATTATTTGCACAACCTTTTGTCAGAGAAACGCATGCATTTTTCACATGGCGATTTGGCAACATTCAGAATTAGCTACATGGGTCTCCCGCAAGGCTCATGCCTCAGTCCGCTTCTCCATAATTTTTACGTGAATGACATTGACAGCTGTCTTGTAACCCCATGTACACTAGGACAATTGGCAGATGATGGCGTGGTTTCAGTTACTGGACCCAAAGCTATTGATCTGCATAAACCATTGCAAGATACCTTAGATAACTTGTCCGTTTGGGCTGTTCATCTTGGTATCGAATTCTCTGCGGAGAAAACAGAGTTAGTCGTCTTTTCAAGAAAGCATGATCCCGCGCAGCTTCAGCTCCATATGATGGGAAGAATGATCCAACAGGTTTTAACTTTTAAATACCTCGGGGTGTGGTTCGATTCCAAATGCACGTGGGGAGGACACATTAGGTATCTGATAACGAAATGCCAACAAAGAGTAAATTTTCTTCGAACAATAACAGGATCTTGGTGGGGTGCTCATCCGCAAGATCTAATAAAATTGTATCAAACAACGATACTTTCAGTGATGGAATATGGATGCGTTTGTTTTCGTTCCGCTGCAAACTCTCATATTATCAAACTTGAGCGAATTCAGTACCGTTGTTTGCGAATTGCCTTAGGCTGCATGCATTCGACACATACAATGAGTCTTGAAGTTCTGGCGGGAGTTCTTCCATTAAAAGATCGATTTTGGGAGCTTTCATCACGCCTGCTAATAAGATGTGAGGTGCTTAATCCCATGGTAATTAATAATTTCGATCGACTAGTCGAGCTTCGATCTCAAACAAAATTCATGACAGTATATTTTAATCACATGTTACAGGAAATCAATCCTTCAAGATATATTCCTATCCGTGACAGCCTCCTAAATGTCCCTGACTCAACTTTATTTTTCGACACATCCATGCAGCGCGAAGTGCGTGGAATCCCGGATCATCTACGCTCGGTGGAAATCCCAAAAATATTTTCAAGTAAGTTCAGGCATATTGACTCTGAGAAAATGTTTTACATGGATGGATCGCGAATTGAAGAAGCGACAGGGTTTGGTATGTTCAACAATAATGTTTCGGCCTCATTTAGGCTTCAAGAACCTGCATCTGTTTATATAGCAGAGCTAGCAGCAGTTCATTATAGTTTGAGTGTAATCGTCACTTTATCTCCAAACCATTATTTCCTCTTCACAGATAGTCTGAGTGCAATTGAAGCCATTCGCTCAAACATGACTGGCAAGACTGAACCGTTTTTCCTGGGCAAAATAAAACAGTGCCTGAACGACATATTGAACAATAATTATCTAATCACTATAGTCTGGGTCCCGGCTCATTGCTCCATTCCTGGCAATGAAAGAGCCGATATTTTAGCCAAACGTGGTGCTATTGAGGGTGAAATTTATGAGAGACCGATTGCTTTCAACGAATTCTATAGCTCGTCTCGCCAAAGAACACTTGCCAGCTGGCAAGGTTCTTGGGATAAAGATGATCTGGGTCGGTGGATGCACTCAATTATTCCGAAAATTTCGACAAAGGCATGGTTCAGGGGACTGGATGTGAGTAGGGATTTCATTCGTGTGATGTCCAGACTCATGTCCAATCACTACACGTTAGATGCACATCTCCTTCGAATTGGGCTCTCCGAGACTAATCATTGTGCTTGTGGCGAAGGTTATCGGGATATTGATCATGTCGTTTGGACATGCGTGGAGTATCGTGATGTCAGATCTCAACTGATAAATTCTTTGCGTTATTAGAATTTTATGTAAAAGTGATGCTACGGCGAAGAAAAACTTATGTAAACTGCCTTAAGAAATAAACGTATTTATGGGGAAAAGAAATAAGTGTTTTTAGCTGTTTTAAAAATATTAGTTAAATTTTCAAGAAATGTGAATCAATTCTCAACGTTAAGAAAGCCGAATGAAGCTGTAATATTAAATAGTCAGAGCGATTTTAGTGGCTAACTCGGGGCTAACTTAAAAGTGCTTTGAATGGGCCTTGCTGGACTTTTTGGCTGCCTTTCTACCGGTTTTCGGTGCCATCGTGCTGACAGTGTCTCGTTCTCACATCACATTTCATTTTATACCTGCTACTGGCAGCGGTGTACGGACAGCCCCTTTTCCTGTTCGCAGAACGGGAAACAGTGAGACGACAGGTCCTTGATGTTGGTCTCGTGTGTCTTGTTTCGGGAACAGTTGCTCAGCGAATGGTAGGAAAAATGAACCACTCAACTTTTATATGGATGCTCTTGTATAGATGCAGACATCTCGCGTTCTGATTGGCTGGTGCTGTCATAGGTTAAATCAAACAGGTTTTTCAATAGTGTTCTATTGACAAACTTCAATGTTGTTGCCATATACGTTCAAGTTGAAAATTTTCGATTCTATTGGTAGTTAGATTATATAAATCCTTCCACAGACCACTGAGTTATGAGCTTTCAAAATACGAGAAAGGCAAATGCGGCTTATTGATTATCCCCTTTGATACTCGCTTATACCAAACATTTCAGAAAAGTTTAATTTTGAACTATTTGAGTTTATGTCACACAACTGAAAATTTTATCATAAAATTGTGATCATATTTCCCATGGCATGCCGCAAGAATTATGTTGATTCGTTTGATACAACAGGAGATATTCACGATCAAAAAATTATCACTCTCTCAGAGGGTAAATTTTGAAAGTATTCACGACAAAAGAAGGGAAAGAGCCTTGATTTTTGCTAAATTCTCGATCAGTCAAATTAAGTACCAGATAAACATTCTGAAAGCCCTGCTCCTCACTACAAGAAAATTAAGCTAATTATTAGCAAAATTGGTTCTAGAAATTTTAAAAACAAACGACTTAAATTAAACTATGTAGTCATTTCGAATATTTCTGCCGCAAAAGAAAAATGTAAATTTTATTTCGGAATGTACACAAAGATATGCACATACCAATCGGTACCAATTGAAAAATTACCCACCCATGCAATTATCGAGTTAACTACATAATTCGAACGGCGAATGCGCAAATTCCAATGAATGGAACCGCCAGCTTTACCGAACACTCGTAGATAGAGCTAATTCCTTATGGAACTGAAAACTTTAATTTTGTTTGGTATTTATCTTTACAAGCCGGTTTAAATATCAACTACAGACACAATGTTTTCGATTGTAAGTTATCATCGTCGATAAACTTCTTCACGGATTGTTTACGGCGTGTAGCTGTTTGTTAAGGGTTTTAATTGGATTACTCAGCGATTGATGAAGGTATGACTATATTTCCTTATGGTTCCAATTACTCGTGGTCGTAACGTTGCGCAATGTGGATTGATGCTCGTTAGGGTAAAATAAGATTGGTAACAAGCAGCGCAATCAAACAAATTTTGAAAAGCCTGCTATGCTATGTGGAATTTGACCTTCTGTTTTGAAGCATTTCGTCGACGGTTTCTTTTTATCCTCTAGGAAACGGACCAATATATTGATATTTGTTTAACAAGAACGCTGATTGGGCAACGCAAGTTTTTTTTTAATACTAACATCAAACCGCAATCACAGGTAGTTAGGAGGCTCTCTAACCTTTGACCATAAATGCAAACAACTTCACATCCTCGAATAAGCGAAGCGAATTAGTGACAAAAAACGACACGTTTAACGAACGTTGCGCTCGTGACGCTTGACACTTTATCGACAGAGTAGGGCCAAATAGGAGCTTGAAGGCACTTGAGGTATAAAAACATCCAATCACAACCCGTTCTGGAATCATTGATTGATGGGTATGATATTCAGCAGGGTTCCGATCGTTGAATATGTTGACGTACAGGTGATTATAGTTTCGCAACATCTAACGCCCGATATTAATTGCCTACCTATATGAATAAATGGTAGAACGATAATCTCTAGAGCGGATCTAATTGATTCCACTGCATGGTGGTCATTACTCTGAACCTGATGATCGATCTTGACTGGTTTGTCGTCCGCGATCTGAGGTAATGTCGAGAACTAGTGTAAATTGCACTTTTAATTCTCTTACCCAGTGGCATTTAAATGCCACCGTGAATTGGCAGCATAAATGAATATTTTTTCATATTCAATTATAAAACACCTCAAGCGTACGTACATTCCAGCGTAAACTAATTATTCCAATGGAATCCATCCCTACTCAATCAGTCATTTTTTTAGAAATTTCACCACTCATTTAAAAGTACAATTACTACATAAACTTGAGTTAGTCGGTCGAGTCGAATAAACGTTTGCGTAAAATTCAGCCTAGTTTTTTTTTATTGTTCTTCAAATTAATATTCACGAAAACATAAGGGTCGCAATGATGGACTCGCGATGAGTTTTTATATGTACTAACCAAACCGTGAACCATGGCACGAAGTTGCTGATACTGTCCTGATGAAATTTGATAAAAGTTAACTTCGCTGTGAACGAACATTTGGACCTGACGATGAAACGCAGCAGACAATGTGAGTTTAATTTTAAAGTTTTTCGAAACCGTTCTCGAGGGGTTTTTTTCGCCTCGAACAGTCATCGGGCGCGGTTCGCTTTTACGAGCGCTCCGCTAGTAATAATTTATTTATTTTATTTTTCGCACGCGTAGTCAAACATTGCGCGCGGGCTTTTTGTAGCCTATGTGTATAGATAACTTAGATAACATTTATATATTTAGCAAAACAGTACTGGCCCTAAGCTGCTGTTCTTTTTGCATTCAAATACCCTTAAAACTCTTTACGGAGCTCAATGAATACGTGGAATGTTAACAATTAATCTCAATTAATCAGTAGCTAATGCTTATACATTATTCATCGCCAATCGGTTGTAAGCGCTCGGCTTAAAAAAATATCGATTAATATTTCAACATATTTATGGCACTCGTATATCTTATTTCCATCTGTGCGATATACCAATTGACGCATCTAGTAAATCTCAAACTTGTTTCTCGTTTTCCAGCAGGCGACGCCCCATCGCGAGCAACGATTTAAAGTAAGCAGAATCCGGACTGCACCGAAAGACTACATTAACTGAAAAAGGAATCCGGCTCCGATTGCATTATGGGTACTCTGCCACAGCTGGCCATCGTCAAAGGACAGCAGCGTAGTTTGATTCCTGCTTTACTGCATCGGACTATCGAGGCCAATGTGGATCGCTTTTGTGGAACTAACACCGCGCTTATATTCAATGGTTAGTACAATGTTGCATTTATTAGTATAATTGGCATTCACAGGACGACACCAGGTACTCATGAGCGCAGTTGCACTCGCGCATCAGTGCCATTTTTTGAGTTAGCTCGGCGATTGAAGCATATTCTTCGGTGAATAACCATAATTGGATAAAGTCGTTGAACAGAACAAAAAAACCAACAATCAACTCTATTCTAACTACACTTCCAGGAATTAATGACACAAGTTCATGAGATTTACCGATTTTTCAGGTCTAAACAGATTTTTGTGTCTTTCTCAATAGAGTACATAACTAAGTTTTCCCGGATAGAACCGATTCAACCAATGCCCATTTCTGCACTGTAAGGCATTTGAAAAAAGCAAAATCTTGGCATTAAATTCCTTTTGTGGAATTTGACCTTTCTGTTTCAACAGACTTCGCAGCCGATTCTTAGCGTACAGAATCATTGCATGGCTAGTACTATGGATCCTACTGACACTAAGAATGTTGCAATATACATTTCATCCGTGGCAGCGGACAATTTGTCATTCTTGGCAATATGTGTTTGTGAATCGCTATCAGCACAAACAAAATACGGCGAGAGGATATCTCACCACAAGAAGTAAGAAGTGACGCAGAAAGCAAGCGGGGAACGCAAGCTTTCTGCGCACAATAAACAACAAGACAATAGTAGCTATCTCTCTATGTGTGGATACGATACGCACTGCTGCTGAACAATACCATATGATCGACAGTGGCCGATCATTGTAGTATAGTTAAACATCGCTTGAGTAATATGTATTATATTAAGAACTAGGCTAAGCTTGTAAATAAAGTTACCTCAATTTAACCTGAAGTGAAGTACTCTGCTTTATTTTGTTCTATACCCTTCAACAAAGAATCCTTCCAGGTCGGGTCTCGAACATACGACAACTGGCTTGTAAACCAGCGTCCTATGCATTGAACCGCCAACCCGGGGCATTTGAAGTGTGTTCATAAACTGGGTGACACAATCAAGAATTTCATTTTAGTGTGCTATCAAGTGAGGTGTATAGGCAGCCATCGACAGAGCTAAAATTTTTAAATGTGGTAGGGTAGGCTGTCATTGTCATTCAGTGAATTCAGGAAGGCAATAGTTAAATATTCACTATTATTGTTGTAGCATTCGGAGTTGTATTGTTCTATCTTATTGTTATATTTTCAGGTCCGTTGTTAGCTTAGTGACAGATGATGATTTCATTTATGAGAGCGTTTTAATTGTGTTTTCTCCAGTTTCCGAAGTACTGAGGTTACTTGAGTCGGTGTGTAGAAAGTACCTTTTTCCTTGAGTGTACTTTCCTTTTATGGAATTTGCTCTTTCTGTTTCAACGGACTTCGCAGCCGATTCATAGCGTAAAGAAACATTGCATTACTAGTACTACATATGTTCATGCTCCTCATAGTGCATATTGTTCTTATCTATTAGTTTTATTGATTTGAAGCAAACAAGGATGGCTTTTATCGTATCAAAGAACGCTCACCAGCAACTCTTCACACGATTGAATCAGTGCCATCAAATAGAGACCGATATCATCGCAACAACAAAAACCCGACATGGCTCATTTAACATAGAATAGACACCAGTGCGAGAGCGAATTTCTCTCGATGACATCTCTGAGAATCGAAGGTTAGCACGCTGTTGTGGGGATCCTCTCTGAAGCAACAAACGGTCGCTTATTCTCGTTTCGTGATCCGATTCTATACAGGCGATTGATAATTGCGATAGAATCATTTTACTATTGCCGCTTATTCTAACTATGTGTATATAATCTTTGTATAAGTTGTGTCTATGAAAATGTATGTGAATGCTGTCATTGTGGTTATGTTTCGATTATATCTCGCCTGAAATACACGCAGTCCATCTTTAGCATGTATGAAGTAAGGTTATATTATAATGTTCACATCGATCGAATCGAAAGGATACGAAAGTCAAAGGTGTTTCGCCCTATTTGATCTTCGAAGACTACCTTAACTGAATCGTCTTCAATTATCACGTTACGAGAATCACTCCCATCAACCAACACACTCTGTAAAATAGATGAATATTACTCAAGTATACAAAAACGGTTATGTGCCCTATGCACAAAAATTGGTTGAAATTGAGGGTTGAAAGTAGAAAAACATTTTTTTCTTTTTTAACACATAGAATATATGAATATTCACTTATGCGACTAATTATTTCCTATGCAAATTCGGAGATTCTTTTTAGTTGATTAATTACTTTAGAATCTGCACTCACGCTCAGAAGTGCTTTAGAGGTACTAAAGGCGCACCGAGAATTAGACATATAAAGAAGTAAGTTGTTTTATTTTTGATCTGGGCCTGGGTACGGACCTGGGCAGAACCGATTTTTACAAATTTAGATTCAAATGAAAGGTCTTTCGGACCCATAGCATGCTATTCAATTTTACTCGGATCGAACTTCCGATTCGAGAAATGTGAAAAAAATAAGTTCAATCGAATATTATTAAAATAAAAAGAAATTTATGGCCTCTGACTGTCAGCATATCCCTTCTCATTCGTTTTACTTTTGTTTCCGAAGCCCAGAATTCATAGTCAATTGAATAACCCTACCCAGTCAGTTTGTTTGCTCAGTTTGCAGTGCCAAGTACCTGTTTCATTGTCTTCCTTGTCTTCACTGTGGGTAGTGAGCAAGTGCGAATGAATAAGCATTAACATCAAATCGATAACACAAAACTCTCTCCGACCAAAATGATAAATAGAGGGTGGCGGTTTTCATTTAAGTGTTCAATTATCACCAGCAAGTTGAAATCGACATTTTCGACTGTTTGAAATATATTGAGATGTGTCTCGAATTATTAAACATGAAAACCGAAAGAGAGAACAATTAATTTATGTTTATTTTGTAATTGATATTTCAGTTATCATGACTACTTTACCTTCATCCATTATCTTGGATCAATTCGAATGTTTACATGAACCTCACTCGAAGGTCGCTCTCTCATTCAATTGTAGAAGGTATTTTGTTACTTCAAGAGATAAACTGACGGTGGTTAAACTGACCTTCGGTAGAAAGAGAAACAAATGAAGGACGGGATGATGCCCATTCGGTGCGACAACGAAGGTTGTGTGTTAGAATGTGAAGTTTACTCGATACAGGAATACAGATATGCTCTCTTATATTACCGATAATTTAATATTCATACAGATAAATACCGATTTTTAGTTTTTGTGTTTGGTTCCATACGATTAAACCAGGTGGCGCGACCTTCTTATCTTTAATCGCAAAACCAGTCCTCACTATAGAGATTTTTCGAGATAGATATTGTACAGATTAATTTTTTCACCAAATACATATTTTTGAAAAAAACATAGTTGGCAGCTCTGCTGGTCGCAACCATCATCAGCTATCATAATTGAAACTATAATTGTTTCAGTTGTTAAAACTTTGAATAATACTGTTCCTTGTAAGGGAAATAGGTGGTATTTACCTGAAAAAACATATTTTTACTAGAAGAAGTATTATAAATTATGATGTATAATATCATGCGAATTAAAAAATATGTTTGAATCGAAATGGGTTTTTACCCTTGACGCAATATATTCACTTAGCGTGTTTTTTATGATTTCCTAACAACATATTTGCGTTTTCTGTCAAATATGGCACATTTCAGGGCCGTTTCACATTATTTCTCTTCTTTTCTCTGTTCATGAGCATTCATAAAACATTCGAAATTTAATGAAATCTGTAAAATCATATTCTCTGGTACTCACCGTAATTATTTTCTTGCAAATCTGAGGAAAAAATACCCAAATTCTGTGAATTTAATGATAAAAAATCTTGAAACCAAAAATTTACCTGGTCGTCACAAAAATGAGGTTATTATTTTCTTTTGAAGAAATCAAATATTGTTGATGAAATTTGGATGGAAGTCGCAGGAATTACTCACTTTATTTACAATAAAAAATGTAAATAAATACTTTTCGATAAAACACGAGTGGCGCAAGTTGTACACTGGCCCAAGGTATCCGATTCTCTCCTACGGTTATTTTTTTTATTCAATAATCCTACGGTTATTTCAGAATTGCCTCTTTTTTCCTTCGATTGAACGTGAAAAGCAATGATTTGTTTAAGTCTTGTCTACACGTAGAACCGCCTTGAGCAAAAGTGACAAAAACAAAATCTCAAGTCAGCGTCTGGCGGCAAAGCGGAGAGTGAAAATAGACTTGCGATGCGACATGTAGTGATTGCTGGCGGAGGGTTTGCCAAAGAAATATGGCAATAATTGAACGGCGTAGCGCCCGAGCACAGCGAAGTATGCTCGGATCTTCTGTTCAATCAGACTGTATCTTCATTTGTTTTACATGCATGGTAGTTTAATTGGCAAACCGATTTCCTCGGATAGGAGCAATCTACAGGTTCAAGTCCCATCCCTGTGGTATCTTTTTCGCAGTTTTCATTACATAGTTGTATTCGTATCAGGGCCGCTTTTACATAGGGGCAGTGGGGGCAAGTGCCCCCGGGCCTACGGTCCTAAGGGGCCCCGGACAGAATCAACCGAGCAAAAAAAAGACAGTTAGCTAGGGGCACTTCAAAAAATCTGGCCCCCGGGCCCATTAGCACGTAAAAGCTGATTCGCATGTCATTTTTTTCAATCTGTTTTCCTCGTTAGATACTGATCGAATCTAGTCATCTAGTTTGTTAGTTAATAGCGTGATTTATACATGTGTCGAATGGCAACATTTCAAAGAATCTCATAGTAATATAGGCGCTACTAAGAAATACATCATAACACCAAGAAGTGAATTAAATCTTTGCGGCAATATGAATCAACATACCTGATTGCTGATTTTAACTAATCTAATTACTGCTGTCGGTGATTAATCACCTGCACGACCTGCGCATCGTGTTTTCAATAGATTTCCAATAAACCGAATCCGATTATCAATAAAAGCGGCAATTCAGATCCGTCTTCCGGCGCTGCATCCTAATCACACCGCTAGTATAAACTGTATTATTTTATTGCTTAGAATGCCAGTCGCGTGTCCAGTTAGTAGTTGATTATTCACACAGCAGCGCCCACGGTCAGCAACGATTTATGAGTTCTTGCGAAAGTTGCCGGCACGCACTTTGCGCAAGTATTCACCACCTGTCAAGCCACCAGTGGGTGCAAATATCGGAATAGATGGAAGCAGCAGCAATCCAAATCTTAGGGTGGTTGTAATGCCAAAGCGTCGAAAACCGCTTTGAAACCGCTTTTTTGCTGATTACTATACATATAGAATGTCATATATGTTAGGTTTAACTGCATATTCACTAATGACAGCGTGTCATTTAATGAATAAACCACGTCATTATTTTTCACCGATCACCCCAGCTAGTCAATCGTAACCGTGAGATTACTCAAGACAAGGTGTCCGAGCAATCTGTCATTACGTTAGTAATAATTCAAACCGATGGACACGTATTACGAAAAAGTTCGTCATTATGGAAGATCAGGTTTTCTCAAATCATCTATTAAATCACAGATCTCACAACTCCTACCCCAACTACACAGATTCTAACACATTAGAATAAATAATTACAAAACTTTGCACAACTATTGGTAAATATTCCGACAATCAGACAACATATTTTTGTTTAGGTTTGATAAAAAAAATTAAAGATTTCATGTTGTAACCCTGACGGTGTAGCATTTTATAATCGAGATTTTTCAACATTTTGATTATTCCTAGTTAAGAAAACAAACGTCGAACTAAAATTTTGGATGCTTCACAAAGTTACACACTCTTTGGAATCCGTCTCACTTACCCATTTCTTTTCTATTTCATTTCGATATATTAAACGTCGGTTACCTACACTTGTAAGTGATTAAACAAAAACAAAGTGAACCGTGTAACGTTGTAATGTTTCATTTTCGCTGCCCTTGAACTAACGGCGTTACCATGGTGGCGGTTGTTGACTTCATGGTTGAGTGGATTTACTGAAAAATGTTGTTAATGAGGTTCGTCGCTTGTGCTGCTCAAGCGTTCAGCTCCAATTAATGCATGCCATTAGGTGCGGTTTTTTATAGGGCAGAGTTTAATAACGTAAAAATCGATTTTCATCTCAACTCTACAATATTATTGTCAATACAAGGAATACAATTTTTTTAATTGATCCAATTAAAATGATGATGTTCTTCGTCGTTCAAGAACTTCAAACAGGTCTTAAAGATTCACATCGCTTTATAGTGCTTTGTGTAATACTTGCTGTCTTACAGTAACCTTCTTCTGACATATTTCATGGGAGACTGAAGCTTTAGCTTTAGCTTTAACTAAATAAATAAACAAATAAAAAAAATCAAATTACTCTGGCAGGAAGGAATGAGAGAGCAGTTAGGTAACGCAATGAAAATGCAACCTTTCAGGTTTGGAACTCAGTTTCGGACCTTAGTTACGATTTTGTTTCAGATTTACAAGTTCAAAATCCTAATTTTTAATTCCTGATTCTGGAACTGGTTTTACTTTCTCAATTTATGCTCGGCATTCAAATCCAGATGAGTGATTTAGGATTTCAATCGCAGAATTCATGAACAACATTCAGGACATGAATTTTCCATCTGGGTTGTGAATCTAAATGTTTGATCCGAACCTGAATTTTAGCATTGATTTGTTAACCAGAAATTATTGCCTGAATTCGGTCTCAGAATCCATTACCAAAATTCAGAACCTGCTTGCCAGAACTAAATACGGACCATGGATTCTGAAACTAGATTCATTTGTTTTATTACGGCTCAAAACTCATGTTTAGAATTCAATGCTAGAACTGAATCCGGAACCTGAATTCTGCAAATGAGCAGAAAAGACTCAACAGCCGTCAATATTGGATAAATTCCGCGATTCGGTTCTGTTTACCACAATTAAAATATTCACAAACGATTATGCGAAGCTTACCTCTACTTTCTAAATCTGGATAAATTTGCATACCTAATAGAGTACCTGTAATTAGAGTGACGACAGCTGTTCGTTTGGAATGACAGCTTCCAGTTCCAAACGAGCAAACGACCTGTCAATTACAATGTTAAGTCAACGACACTGCCAACATTTCGGATTGAATGTTTTGAATTATTGCCAACATTACGGATAAGAAGTGGTCACTCTAGTTACAGGCACTCTATTTTGGTAGAATATATTTGTGACCAATATGTCGTACTTTAGTATAAGTGCATCGTCAGGGCCGCCGAGAAGAAAGGGGGAATCTCCTGGATGTCGGATCTGAATGAAAAACAAGCAGTTTTTATGGGACCTTGAGACCTTTTATTTGAATGTTAGATGGACGAAATCGGTTCAGCCAGGTACTAGCAAAATGAGTGACATTATTTTAATTTTTTACATCCACGCAAAATCAGCCACCCGAAAATTTTATTTTTTCATTTAACTATATTTTTTCGGTAAAAGAACTCGAAAATATTCGATACGTTTTTTTTATTATTGTTAGTTTATTGTTAGCAACATTTCAGTTAATATCACGGTGTAAAAATGAATTCAAAAATCAAAAACTATTTGTGCGTCGAGATTCTTCTTCCCGTCTTGAGAAGTTCGATTTTTTGCAAGCAAATTATTTTTTATGTGCACGGTGTAAATTTTTGTCTTTTATTATTATTTCGGGGGAAAATTGTTTTTCTGTAAAACATTAATATTCATGATTTTTTATATACAGACATCAAAAGTTTAATAAAAAAATTAGTTTTTACTTTTTGTTCTCGGAATCGCAATAATCCTTTTTTTCCCATGAGATTCCCTACTTTCGTTACAAAATATCTTCATCGTATGTGCTGTCTGACGAATAATCCAGTTTTTTGGCAAAACAGTTAAAATTCTCACTCTCTCGGATTTAGTTGCATCTTTTGCATGAAATTTTTGTTTCAATTCGGTAAGATAACCGACAGACAAATATGGTTCATTCTAACAAAGTAATCGATATTTTAAAATTTGAGAAATGCAATGTTACAATGTATGTAAATGTAAGTATTACTTCTGTATAGTCGCTGAATATAGACACATTGTCATCATTGTCATCAGTCTCAGAGAATTCATAATCTGTGATCACTATTGCATCAGCAGAATTTTCCCTCGCAGCTGAATAGTGAAAATTGCATCATTTCGTAACTTTTCCAAAACTGTATGTTATCACTATTTTAATACTCACGTAAATGCTTTGCCCCAATTTTAAACGCTTTCTACATACGGTGCACACAAAACATCATTTGCTTGAAAAAACTCGAATTTCTCAAGAAGGGAAGAAGAAACCCGACGCAACGAATGTTTTTGATTTTTGAATTCATTTTAACACCGCGATCTTAACTGAAACGTTGCTAACAATAAACTGATGAAGTTAGGATCTGTGGCGCGGCATGTATCAACAAGTTAAACCCGTACCCGGGCGAGTTGCGCTGCGGTACGCTCTGCGCGAGCGGGTCGTGATTGAAAAATTCACTGCTCCTAAAATATTTATCTTTTTACTCTGAAACTTTGCCAAGATTGAGTTAAACCCCTAAGCCTTCTTTTTTCAACAACAAAAAAAAATTAGGCCCAAGTTTGAAATTTTATTTATTAATTTTTAACTTTTTTCATTAAATAAACTATAAAGGTTGTTTCATGGAATCGCTTATTTAAAAGCTAAGGAAAAGACGCACATTTCATGTCTTAGGCGAATTTTTGTGTCTTTATTAGATTTTACAGTATAGGCCGTTGAAAAGGGCTTTTCTTTGTAACCACGAAACTTCAAAAAATCATATCTCGAGAATTCCACGCACATTGAAATTGTCGTGTCGAATATTTTCGAGTTCTTTATCGAAAAAAAATAGTTAGAAAAAAAAAATTTTTGGGTTCCCCATCCTGTAGTTCCGGAACCAGAAGTAGGATCCAAATGACATTCAGAAACCTTATATGGGAGCGTAGGGCTGTTCATATGAGTCTAAGTTTGTAGAAATCAGTTAAGCCATCTCCGAGAAAAATTAACACGTTGACTGCCACGACCATTCTCATACGACCAGAATATACGAGTTATCTCGTAGGTTGGCAGTCAACGTGTTAATGAAATTGTTTTTCACACACATATTTGCTTATCTCTATGAACTTCTTCGAATGATAAAGACTTTCCCAGAAAGTATGGACGCACTTTGATTTCGCTGTAAATAATTCACAAGTGTTAGATATTCAAATTTTATTCGATATACTGATAATATTAGACTACAACAACAGAATATTATTCTCAACATTTGCTACTTAGCCATTGTAGACTAGCTGGCGCTCCTTCTTTCGAACGTTCCTCATTAAATTCCGTACAGACTTCTTGGCGACAGGTTTCGGCACTTTTTTCCAATCTTTTCCGAACTGTTGAATGGTTTCGGCTGCCGAGACATGTTTCCTAAGATGTGCCTTCGTTAATGCCCAAAATTCCTCAATTGGTCGAAGTTGTGGGCAATTTGGTGGATTCATGTTTTTTGAGGCGAAAGTGACATTTTTGGTAGTATACTATTCTACCGTTGATTTCGAGTAGTGGCAAGAAGCAAGATCTGGCCAGAAGACAACAGTATCCGTGTGGTTTGAAATCATGGGTAGAAGTCGTTTTTGTAAACATTCCTTGATGTATATTTCGCTGTTCATTGAAGCAGTAGTGATGAAGGGTTTCGAAATTTTTCCGCAGCTACAAATTGCTTGCCAGACCATAGTTTTTTACCAAATTTTTCGACTTCAATCGATGTCTCGGACTGGTTTAACACTTACCCTTCTCGCACCGTATAATATTGTGGTCCCGGTAAGGATTTGTAATCGAGTTTCACGTAGGTTTCGTCGTCCATGATTATGCAGTTCAAATTTCCAGCAAGAATCGTATTGTACAGCTTTCGAACCCTCGGCCTGATCGATGCTTCTTGTTTCGGACTACGTTTTGGTTGTTTCTGCTTCTTATAGGTTCCAAGATTCAAACGTTCTTTAGCACAAAAAACATGTGACTTCGAAGTGCCCACTTTTTGGGCCACACTGAAACCTTCTTCTTTTTCTCGAACGCCTTCAGTATATGTTTATCCAACTGAGGGTTAGCAGGACCTTTTTTCGACCCGTTTTCGGTTCATCCTCAAAGGTGTTATCCTCACCGAACTTCCTGATTGCATTTCGCACGGCTTTTTCACTTACTCGTTTCATTTTTGCTATCTTTCTCAGTGACATTCTGTGCACCATTTAAACACAATTTTTCGACGTTGTTCTGCTGAACATTTCGAAACCAACTAATGAAAACGAATAAACAACTGCACAAGTGGTTAGAGAAGAGTGCAAATAACAGGACGCAGCCATAAAATTTGACAGATTCTGAACCATTGCGAAATGGCAGCGGATTTTGGTTGCATCCATACTTTCTGGGACAGTCTTTATAAGAGTGTAAGAAGTTGTGTGCTTCCAGCAATTATTGTAGTATAAATCAATATAAACATGAAATTATTTTGAATTTAAAAATATTGCCATCTTTCTAATACATATGTCATATTCGAAAAATTATTTTGCCAAAAACAAACCGAGCTAAAATGAAAATTTTAAAATATTGTAAGAAACAATTGGAATAAAATAGTTTTAATTCACTTAGTGGTGTTATGATACCTTTCTCATATGTAATACTGTGGTATTCTATTCAGAATGTTTCACTTCGATTTTTTAAAGAAATCAAGGGATTGTTTGTTCATTAACTAGTATAACATAGAGAATGAAACAGTTCTCTGATCGGTTGAGCCATCCATTAAAAAACGAAGTGTACTTCCAGCACCGGAGCCCGAGAACCGATATAATCGAAGTCGGTTCGTAAGGCCACCAACTAACATGACGTACAAACTCTACCAGTTGTTATTCAAATTTTGAAGATTTTATACGAATAGAATGGTTTTAATTATACATATATGTTAGAAAGGTTATGCAATTACTTGAAAAAATCAACTAGTAAAAATTGGTCTGGAGGGTCAAGTATCATATACCATTCGACTCAGTTCATCGAGCTGAGCAATGTGTGTGTGTGTGTGTGTCAAATAAGTTTTTAGTCTGAGTCAAATAATCTCACTAGGTTTTCTCGAAGATGGCTTATCCGATTTTGACAAACTTAGATTCAAGAAGAGAAAGGCATCATTACACCACTAGGTGGGTTAAAACAGGTTTTTATATTTCCGAGCCTATCAGCCAATTCGATTTTAATTATTTGCCTATTATCTCGCCAGGAACGACCGAAATTAACTCGGCGCCTAATTCGTATTACTGGTTTTGCGTTAGTTGATTTTAATAACAAAATTTCCGAAATAACTATTAAATTAGTTAAAATTGAGAATTTACTTTTCTGAAAAAAAATTATTTTTTGAGAATGTGTTTAGTTGGCGAGTATCGTGGACACAAACCAGCAATATTTCAATCCAACACGAAATTCTCATTGACATCTAATTTTTCGTCTAAAATCTAAAAAATTTTCTCTATTTATCTTTCACCATCATTGCTGAAGGACAGCACAGAAAAAAAAAACAAAAATGAAATTGGTTTTATTAACAAATTTATTAGCCAAAAACTCATGAGGAGTGTCAAAGCAAAACAATCCATTAAGAAGCTAAAAAGGACAGTCTTGTTGAAACTGCTTGCAAATTGTTTTGATATTTTTCGCATGTGTTACAATATACCCATATATAAATTTCTAAACCGATATGTAAAAATTACGTAAACTCTTAGTGGAAAGTGTATTTATTCAAAATTGGTGCGCATTTGAAGCGATTATGCGTAATATTGTTTTTACGTGGAACAGTGAAGTGAGTTTCGAATGTTGCACTCTAATTGTATATGTCAAATGAAGTTTTTAGTATCTTCCAACCTTCTGAGCTACCCAGATCGGTGTACTACTTGTATTCGGTTTTTGTTTTCCGAATTCTCGAAGTTTTCAGTGAGAGGGTCGTATTCGCGAAGTCGAATGAAGAAAACAGCGATTTAGAAGAAAAAAATTAAAAAGAAGTTTATGTTTCGTTTATGTCTTTTTCTCCAATACAACATCGTATTTTTTTTTTATTTTTTTTTTAAATAACTATTTATTGGAATATGAGTTAAAATTAAATTATTAAGATTTAAATTGGGTGTTCAGCCACAAGTGGTGACTTTTCAGCCCTGTTATATATATGATTTGGTTATTACCATGAAGACATCATTTGCTTCTGCAATTCTGAGATTTTTGTGTAGGGAAAATTCTAAACCTACTTGTATTGTGTAATGGAGAAAAGGAACTTATATACTAACTTACTAACTAATACAGAGAGCGAATCGATTCAATTGAAGATTGCATCGATTTTTGTCGGAATTTGCTTATAATATTATGTGACATTACATCTAATGGTTCTATATTTGTGAGTCTGTGTAACTCATTTGTACTAAACCAGGGAGGACGCTTCAGAATCATTTTCAGAATTTTATTCTGAATCCTTTGAAGCGTTTTCTTCCTGGTGGAACAACAGCTTGACCAAATTGGTACCGCATAAAGCATGGCTGGTCTGAAAATTTGTTTATAAATTAACAATTTGTTTTTTAGACAGAGCTTAGAATTTCTGTTTATAAGAGGATATAAACATTTAATATATTTATTACACTTTGCCTGGATTCCTTCAATGTGATCCTTGAAAGTGAGTTTTTTTGTCATACGTTAAACCTAAGTATTTAGCTTGATCAGACCATGTCAATTCCAAGCCATTCAGTTTGAGAATGTGATTATTGTTTGGTTTAAGAAAAGAAGCTCTTGGCTTGTGAGGAAAGATAATTAATTGCGTTTTTGCTGCATTTGGTTTAATTTTCCATTTTGACAGATAATCACTGAAAATATTTAAACTTCTTTGTAGGCGACTGCAGATCACTCTTAGATTTCTACCTGTGGCTAACAGACTTGTGTCGTCACAGAATAGCGATTTCTGACAACCAACGGGTAGATTTGGAAGATCAGAAGTGAAAATATTATACAAGATTAGAGATACACTCGAACCCTGCGGAACACCGGCTCGTACGGGTAGCAATTCAGATTTACAATTCTGATATGCAATTCAGATTTACAATTCTGAGTACAATCAGTTAAATAATTTTGAATCATTTTGATCAAATAAATAGGAAACTGGAAATCAGACATTTTTGCTATTAAACCTTTGTGCCAAACACTGTCGAATGCTTTTTCTATGTCTAGAAGAGCAACTCCAGTGGATAACCCAGAAGATTTATTTGATTTTATCATGTTCGTTACTCTGACAAGTTGATGAGTAGTTGAATGTTCATGACGAAATCCAAACTGCTCTGGTAAAAAAATTGAATTCTCATTTATATGAGTCATCATTCTCAACAAAATAATTTTTTCAAAAAGTTTACTGATAGATGAAAGTAAGCTAATTGGGCGATAACTTGATGTTTCTGCTGGGTTTTTATCAGGTTTCAGGATAGGAATTACTTTAGCGTTTTTCCATCTTTTTGGGAAGTAAGCTAATGAAAAACACTTGTTGAAAATTTTAACCAGGAGTCTCAAGGCAACATCGGGAAGATTTTTAATAAGAATATTAAAAATTCCATCATTACCAGGAGCCTTCATGTTTTTGAGTTTCCTAATAATTGATTTAATTTCATCAAAATTCGTCTCAATAATGTCATCTTGTAATAACACTTGGGTTGAAATATGATCATATTTCAGTGAGATTTCATTTTCAAAAGGACTCACAACGTTCAAATTAAAATTGTGGACACTCTCGAACTGCTGAGCAAGTTTTTGAGCTTTTTCACCATTTGTAAGAAGTATTTGATTTCCTTCCTTGAGAGCAGGAATTGGTTTCTGAGGTTTCTTAAAAACCTTAGAAAGTTTCCAGAAAGGTTTAGAATATGGTTTAATTTGTTCAACTTCTTTAGCGAAATTTTCATTTCGCAAAAGAGTAAATCTATGTTTAATTTCTTTTTGTAAATCCTTAACTATATTTTTCATAGCAGGATCACGAGAACGTTGATATTGTCGTCGACGAACATTCTTCAACCGAATGAGCAGTTGAAGATTGTCATCGATGATAGGAGAATTTAATTTAGTTTGAGCTTTGGGAACTGAAAGCTTCGATAATATAATGATTCAAGTTATCTATTGCTGTGTCGATGTCCGCAGAATTTTCTAAAATAGTTTCATGATCCACATGATTTTCAATGTGAGATCTGTAATCCAACCAATTGGCTCTATGATAGTTGAAAATAGAACTAATTGGATTACATATAGCTTCGTTGGAAAGTCTGAATGTTACTGGAAGATGATCTGAGTCAAAGTCAGCATGTGTAATTGGTTCACTACAAATGTGACTTTGATCTGTTAGAACCAGATCAATTGTAGACGGGTTTTTCACGGAATAGAAACAAGTCGGATTACTGGGATGAAGAACTGTAAAGTAACCAGCTGAGAGTTGATTATGAAGTATTTTACCATTACTGTTATTTTGCCTACAATTCCACTGGACATGCTTAGCATTTAAGTCCCCTATTACGAAAAATTTCGATCGATATCTTGTAAGTTTTTGCAAATCGTCTTTAAAGAAATTTAATTGTTCGCCGGTGCATTGGAATGGCAAATATGCTCCAGCGATGAAATAAATTCCATGAATGGTTTCAACTTCGATTCCCAAGCTTTCAATAACTTTAGTATTGAAAGAAGGTAAAATTCGATGTTTAATTTGCCGTTGGACAAAAATGGCAACTCCACCACCCATTCCAGTAAGCCTGTCAAATCGATGAACCACATAATGTGGATTACTTTTCAATTTGACATTTGGTTTAAGAAAAGTTTCTGTCACAATGGCAATATGAATTTTGTGAACTTTGAGAAAATTATAAAATTCATCTTCACTCGATTTCAAAGATCGAGCATTCCAATTTAAAATATTCAAATAATTATTTAACATCACTGTTAAATTTTAAATTCATTATAATATTATTTGCAAATTTCCATCCGATTTGAAATGCTTCAAAAAGTGATGAAGTCGAATTCATTTGGATGATCATTTTAAAAAGTTGATCTTGTAGGTAGATCATTTTATTTTCAGTTATATCGCCTAAATCGACTTCATTTAAAGAAGCGAATGGCATTGAAGGAATATTTGTAGGTAGACTGCCATTAGAAGAAGATGATTTGGCCGGTCTACCTATTAATAAATTCTTTTCGTTAGAAGTAGAACTGCAAGGCGGTCCTGTGTTTTGATTATTTACATTAGAAGAAATAGGTGATAGATTTCTACCTAATATACCAGCATAACTGACATTAGAAGAAGATGATGACGAGGTCGATCTACCTGTCAATAAATTGTTTTCGTTAGAAGACGAATTGGCAGGCGTACCTGTTTTTTGTTTCGAAGAAATCAGTGCCTTAGAAGAATTAGGTGTGGCATTTGTAACGGTTTTTTGATTTTCAGGTATGTTCTGTAAATTTAAGGTCGTTGATTTGACTTGTTGTCGAAGCGAACGAGCATTTAAAATTTTTTCGCTGACAGGATATTTCAAATAATTGGATTTATGATTTCCATTGCAATTTGAACATGAAAATTTATCAGTGGTTTCATTCATTGGACAAACGTCTTTCGAATGCGATTTACCACAATTCAAACACCGTATATCCATATGACAATTTTTGGTTCCATGACCGAAGCCTTGGCAACGACGACATTGCGTTAAGTTTGCAATACGATTATGTCGTTTATAATGTTCCCAATGAATTTTAATGTGGGAAATGAAACGTACTTTTTCTAAAGTTTTCAAATTGTTTACATCACTTCGATTAAAGTGTATTAGGTAAAGTTCATGGGAAATTCCAGAGCGTGGTTTAGAAGTACCGTTCGCTCTTTTTTTCATAAGTATTACTTGGGAAGGGGCAAAACCAAGCAATTCTTTTAGTTCATTTTTAATTTCATCAATACTTTGATCATTTGATAATCCTTTCAAGACAGCCTTGAAGGGTCTGTCTGATTTTATATCATATGAATAAAATTTATGAAGTTTCTCGGTCAAATATCGAATAAGACGTTCGTAATCTTCCAATCCATCCACCAAGACTCGACATTCTCCTCTTCGTCCGATTTGAAATGAGACTTTTACTTCCGGGAGAAAAGTAGAAAGCTCAGTACGGAATGCTTTGAAGTCGGAAATCATCACCGTCACTGGTGGCATAGATTGATGTTTCTTCCCAGAACGACAAGCGTCCATTTTGGGAATTTTTGAAGAATTTTCTTCTATGTCGCTACAATCGGATTCAGGAAGAATCTCGTAAATATTGTTAGACGGCATAGGATCAACGGAAGGGAAATCCGTCCATTGTCTTTTATTTTTACATTCAGATTCTATAAGATCGTGAATGTTATTAGAAAAATGTTGAATAACGGATTGTGATTTATTCCGTATTGAATTATTTTTAGCCTTAGGCTTGTTGCCTTTTCGGTTGGACGCAGGCATTTTTGAAATTAATGAAATTTTAAATTAAATTAACTAGGCTAAATTAGTCTTTGATTAGACTACTAGCTAGCCTTAAAAAAGGCTGATTAATTTCTTAGTCACTCTAATATCACTCTTTGTATCACTTAGTCACTCTAATATCACTCTTTGTATCACTTAGTCACTTAGTTAGTGATTCAGGTAGCCTTGAAAAAGACTGAAGCCTTGAATCAATGAAACTCTAGGTAGCCAGAAAAAAAATTCCAGAAGCCAAGAGCTATACGCGTGCGGTGCGAACGACTGTTCAACACCGACAACATCGTATTTATACCTGCCAATATACTGCGACTGAAAAATTCTTTTCGACAGTAGTGTGCCATCTAGAGGCTAGTGGTCATTACGGTGTTAACATTTTTTCGGTGACAGTGCGCCATATAGCTGCAAATTGCAGAAGCCAATTCAACCATTTATGTAGGTTGAAACAACGTTTTATTTCAACTAAAGAATTTGTAGAATGGAAATGAAGTGTACATTAGCTATGAAATGACAGCACGTTTTATTGGTAAATTCAACTAAAAAAATAGCCATTTCAACAAATATTTTATTATTATTCAGGAAATGAGAATTTAAAAAATCTAAATTTTACTTTTACTTTTTTTTAGTTATCTGAAAAAATAACAAACTAAAATCAGAAAATCAACTAATTTTATCGCCCAAATGCTGATTTCGGTCTTTCCGTGCGGCAATGACAATCTCGATAATTTAAAGTCTTCCCGAAACCGAAATTCCCGGTAAATGTCAGACTCCTTTCTATTGAGGAATGCAAGCACTCATAGATATTTCTCAAAAGTTTATGTACAGAAAGAGATGGTAACAGTATGTAACATTTTTTGCTCAGTTCGATATGCAATGCACTAATAAGGTAGCGAATATAACAAACAGATTATTTTAATTTAACAGACCATATAGTTTGACCTAATACATTATAAATTTATTTGTTTTATACTAGACATTATACAATAACGCTCACGAAAACTTACTTTCTTCGTTACAGATGACAACCACGGTCAAATTAGAACCAACTACAACGTACTGAATTCAACGGCCAACCGGCTAGCAGCAGCCGCCATTGATGAAATCTCTAGAAATGGCAAACCGAAACCGAACGGAGATGGTGACTACATCATAGCAGTTTGTATGCATCCCACCGATCGTTTGGTAACCACACTGCTAGCTATCTGGAAAGCGGGAGCTGCGTATCTACCGTTGGATCCAACTTTTCCTCCCAATCGAATCGAACATATTTTGAAGGAATCGCAACCGGCGTTGGTTATTTACGAAGATTTTGATAACATTTCCGTGTTCGGTGCAATACCGGCGGTGCCCTACACCGCATTACGTCAAAAAGCCAGTGACATGAGCAACGCCAATGTCCTACCGGAGCAGATGTTGGGAAAAGGGAACAATGAGTTAGCACTAGTGTTGTACACATCAGGAAGTACCGGTGTTCCAAAAGGTGATCATCAAACAGTCATTTTTTAGCAGTCAGAGAAGGCGATTTATTGCTGCTAGATCTCCACACTTAAAATTCATTCATTCATTCATTTCATTTTAATTACACCTTAAGTAACAAGATTAATCGCCACGTTTTTATTGTCTACATTTCATTCATGCTTAGGTGTGCGCCTGAACCACGCAACCATTCTCAACCGCTTGCAGTGGCAGTGGAACCGATTTCCCTACTCGGACACAGAGAAAATTGGCGTGTTCAAAACTGCTTTGACCTTCGTCGATTCTGTTACGGAAATTTGGGGACCACTTCTCAATGGTATGACCATCGTTGTGGTACCCAAAAAGATCACCAATAATCCGGAACGGTTGGTTGAACTACTGGAAGAGTACCGAATCGAACGACTTGTTCTGGTGCCCACTTTGCTTCGATCATTGCTCTTGTATTTACCCATGCAAAAGAAAAAACTGCTCTATAATCTGAAAATTTGGGTTTGCTCTGGTGAGCCGTTGCAAATTTCCTTGGCCAAAGAGTTCTTTAACTATTTTGAAGAAGGTGTACATCAGCTCTGCAACTTCTACGGATCGACGGAAGTGATGGGCGACGTAACTTACTTCGTTTGTGAATCGCGAAAGCAGCTCAGTAATTTTGAGAAAGTTCCTATAGGCTACCCACTGGACAACACTGTGATATATGTGTTAGATAGCAAATTTGAACCGGTTAAACCAGGTGACATTGGAGAATTGTTCGTATCCGGTTTGAATCTCGCACAAGGCTATGTAAACGGTCGCGATCCGGAACGATTCATCGACAATCCGATGGCGGTCGATTTGATGTACTCGAAATTATACAGAACCGGCGATTATGCGTCCGTAAGCAAAGGATGCATTTACTATGAAGGACGAACCGACTCTCAAATAAAAATCCGAGGCCACCGGGTGGACTTGTCTGAAGTTGAAAAGAATCTACTTTCTCTTTCTGGAGTCGACAAAGGAATAGTATTGTGCTACCATGCGGGAGAACTCGACCAGGCTCTGCTGGGATTTGTCACAGTACAAGATGGTTCTACTTTCCAGACTGGAATGCAGATTGAAGGAGTTCTCGAAGGCATGCTACCACATTACATGATACCACAGGTTATAATTATGGAGAGCATTCCACTACTCGTAAATGGAAAAATTGATAGACAAAGTTTGCTGAAAATGTACGAAAATACTAATAATAATGGTAAGTGCTAAAAAAAGAGTGTCTCGTGCTTTGAAACCTTCTAAATTCTTTTTTTTCAGATGACGCTATCATAGAAATCGAGTATGACTACAGTGGCGTACCGGAACATAAAATGTCCATGGCCAAGGATTTGTTTACCACCGTAGGGGAAGTGATTGGTCGTTCAACACGCACCAAAATCTCTCTGCAAAGCAATTTCTACGAACTGGGTGGAAACTCGCTGAACTCGGTTATCACCGTCACGCAACTGTGTCAGAAGGGTCACGCAATCAGTATTACCAGCTTCATTGGTGCGGATAACCTTGAAGAGGTATTGGATAAAATGTATAGCAACCAGCAGCACATTGCCGAGCAGGAAGAGAGCGGAAACAAGGCGCAAGAGTTTGAGTTTGAGTACAAAATGCACCTCATCGCTCAACCATTGGCCCACGAACACAAGGAAGATGCAATCAAGTAATCAAGTTGCATTGGAAACGAGCCTTCGATTGGGAACTCATTTGCTTTTTAACTTATTTTTCAGTATCTTGACGTACAGCTTCTACGAAAAGGCCGACCTGGAGCGATGGATCAAACCATTAATCAAGGAACAAGACTATCGGGACATTCTGGAGGACATATGGGATGTGTTGATTGAAAAACAACTTAGCTTTGTAATAAAGGACACCCATGGCAAATCTGTCGGAGTTTCGTTGAACTTTGACGCTTACGACGAGCCAGAGCCGGAAATTGTCAATAACCTAGTGATCATTTTCGAGTTTCTCGAATTCGTAGAGAAACCCATAAGGTATTCAGCATCATTATGATTTGACAATATTTCTTAGTCTCCATGATTGACTCAATCCGTGTTTCAGAGAAGGGATGCTACCACAAGGAATTAACCAAATACTGCACTCGTTCATGATGGGCACGTGTGCCGATCTGAGTGCTCAGGAAAATATTGAGGCTATGCACTTCATGGAGAGTGAGGTTTTGAAAATCGCCAATCGACGGAACTTTGCTGGAATTCTGACAACGAATACTAGCCCGCTAACACAGCAGCTCGGTTCTAATGTGTACAAGTACGAAACCATGCTAGACTACCAGATTAACCAGTGGGTGTACGCAGACGGTTCGCGGCCTTTCGGTAAGGCCCCCAACGATCAGCGAGTTATTGTGCACTGGAAAGACACTCGAAAGCACCAATGAGTAGAGACAGTTAGGGTTCTGTATTTAATATTTATCGGCTGCTTTATGCAATTATTTATAGCTAGGGAAGATGCATGCAACAGTGCAATAGAAAAAATTGTCGAAAAATAATCATTAACGAAAGCATTCTGAAAGTGCGCTGAATTTTCTCCAAGAATTTGAATACAAACTAGTTGTTGCAAAATTCAGGCAAAAGTGATATAGTTTTAAGATTTCGTACAAAGTATGAAGCCGAGCAATATCAAAACGCGATTGATGCTAATAATCAATAAAGCAATTTGTTTAGTCTACAGTTGTATTTTATTATTTGAAAATGAATCTATAGTTCCCTGGCATAATCGAAAAATAAGAGATGTTCGCTCTATATATTTCAAAAATGTGACGTCTGCTGAACTGTCATTTCCCACGCGCTTTCACATAAATTAATACATTTTCTAGCTCATGGCCAGAGGAAACGCTTTTTTATACCTTTAAACTGATAATGTACAGTATTGGACCGAATAAATTCCACAAGTGATTTTTTCAGTTACCTCCGTGATTTCATACAGTTTCTTCACAGATACAATACCGCTTTCTAAGGACTAAATGGAGACCTTTAAGTGAAAAATGAAATAGCAAAAAATATGGAATATTTGAAATCATAGTTGTTCAGAGATGTTCAAAACAAATATAATTCGTTATTTTTAAGCCTGGCCAGAAAAATACTAAATATTTCTGATTACTGTATTAGTTTGTATTTGCTTCTCACGTCTTTTGTAGAGTAGTCGATATTTGTTGGTAACGTTGGATTTATTCAGTTTTGCATCCAAGGCCACTTTGCAACTTTGATTCGAGATCCACGAAAAAAATGTTTGAGCTTTACGAACTGTATGCTTCAGATCGTTGTCTTGTTGCAACAAGAAGCAATTTTCGAGCACAATCGTCAGTAAAGACGGTTCCAATTTTTCAGAGAGAATGTCTATGTACTTGTCTGCATTCATACTCCCATCGCAAAGCAAAGTCTTGGCATTACAGTTCTTTTATAGATTTTGACCTTTCTGTTTCAACAGACTTTGCAACCGATTCTCAGCGCTCAGAATCATTGCATGGCATGGGGTACACAGTGACAATGTTAAATATATGACAATGTTAAATATAAAATGACATGACAATGTTAAATATAAAATCCCTGTGTACTTGGTGGACAATGCCATAGAAGAACGCGTGCATGACCTTGACCGGCAGACCAGCGATGGGTATGTTCGGAAAGTAGGTCGCAGTACGGTGAAGTTCTTTCCATCGAAAGGGAAGTATGGTGGAATTTTTTCCCGGGTATCCGGAATGGCGTGCGAGTGGTACGTATGCAACTACGTAAAGCGATTCCATCTTACATCATTTGTGATCAAGACAGGATGTACCGGATGTACCATGTAAAACGTTGATTACGTATGAAAATCAATTGGTTACATGTCAGTTTTGTGAACAACCTGCACACTACGGCAAACCTTGCACTGAAACTGCGAAAACAAACAAAAATAAGGACAACCGCTCAAACCCGGAAACTAGTGAATGCAGTGCTCCTGTTTCAAAAACACCACCATCTAACCAACTATCAACTGCAATCAATGTACAAAGCGCATCTACAGCAACTGCAAATGAACCCAAGACTGCGATCAAAGGAAACGGAAACCACTCACAACTCCAACGATGTAGCTATGGATGATATGAGCAACGGACAAAATGACCTCCAATCTTCGCTAGAAGGACATGGAAGCTCCTCTCCCCCTAGAAGAAGAGTGACAACGAGATCCAACAATAAAAAAATAATATTATGTAACAAAAACATGGGTAAATCGGACACGTAAAGCTATACGCAAGTTGGCCTGAATAAAAACTGTTATAAAAAACCGCTTACGTTCGGGATGAAAGAAACCAAGTACAGTATTGTGTAGTGAACAATAGAACGACCTCGAAAATGAGTGAACCAAAAGAACAAAAGCTACCGCCGACATGAAAGAATACAAGTGTTGACTTCAGGCAGTGCAAAATTCGACCTTCGGTACGAGAACTTGAAGGTTTGCTTGAGGAGCAAATGCATCTTGACATTAAACCTGTGCATTTACTTCAATGCAATGTGGAGCACGAAAACATCAAGTACAACATTCCAGTATATATGGAAGATAGTGCTATAGAAGTGCGTGTGCATGATCTTCCCTCAAGCGTCATCGATTCTCATATTCGTAAAACTATGTCCCAATACGGAGAGATTCTCTCTATCGAAAAAGAAAAAGGGAAGGACTTTTCCCCGGTATTCTAAATGGCGTACGTTCGCTACGCATGCGCTATACCTTCTTATGTAGCTTTCGGTCTATACCTTCTTATGTAGCTTTCGGTAAGGATACAACAATCCCGTGCAAATCACTTGTTACCTATGACAATCAGATGGCCACATGTCAATATTGCCAAAAAGCTGTTCACTACGGTAAGCCATGCGATAAACTGGCCAAGGAGACAACCACACCAAAGGACAGCGGTGCTTCCTTCACACCAACCCCAAGCAACCCCAGTACACCTGTGACAGTCACCAACAACAGAGAAGTATCCCTTTCAACGAAACCATCCAACGTAACCCCTATAGAACAAAGTACACCAGCTGCAGTTAACAGCTTACCATCCAACCAACCAGCATCTGCAAACAATGTACAACAAGGCGCATCTACAGCAACTAGCAACGAAATCAACAACAATACCACGGCAATGGATGACGAGACAAACCACGAACAAACTGCCCCTTAATCCTCGCAGGAGGAAAATGGAAGCTCCTCTCCCCCTAGAAAAAGTGTGACAACGAGATCCAATACAAAAAAATTTTTCAGCTAAAAACTCAGCTCAATCGGCCACGTAAAGGTTATACGCAAATAGACCTAAATAAAAAATATCTTTTATAATATATATATATATATATATATATATATATATATATATATATATATATATATATATATATATATATATATATATATATATATATATATATATATATATATATATATATATATATATATATATATATACTTATGTACTTTATTTCATCAGTAAGTGTTTAACACCAAGCCTAAAAAAGTTACGCGAAGCACCAAGCCTCAAAAAAAGTTGGAACGGTAACTTTGAGCTACCATAGCTCAGTTGTTACTTGACCAATGTCGATAAATTTTTCACCCTCGAATTTTGTGAAGTTTGTAGATTATTTTAAGTATATCATTATTGGCAATCTTTTAGGAAAAACTAATGAAATGAAATTTTTTCGAGCTCAAAACGTGCCCTATCTGCATTTATGCGACACCTGCATCGCGAATCGGATATTGAGAACTTCAACTTTACCGAGTCATAACTTTGTTGTTAGTCAACCGATCTTCAAAATTTGTTCACAATTGGAAAGGTAATACTTCCAGAAATAAAATGCACTGAAAAAACCGAAAAATAGGGTTATCTACCCAAAGTTATAATGAAAACTGTAGATAGATGACCTAAGAAAAGATGAGACTTTTTACTATGATCGTAAATATCTCGAAATTCAAAGCGATGGCCTATATATTTTTATACATCATTCGATTGCTAGTGATACAAGCTACGATTTTCGCTCAATTAACATTCCTACACAATCAGAAGAAAACATTGAGCAATCAATGAATTTATAAATATATATGCATTTTTAATTTTTTTCACATGTTTGTATATAACTCGAAAATTAAAGCGATGACATGTAAATTTTTTTGATTCAAAATATTGGAATCATTACCAGAAACAATGTATTGATGATCAAAATTATATATCCGTTCAAAGAATCTCAAGAAATTTGGTACAAATACAGAGAATTTGTGTTATTGGGAAAATTTTGCCAAACAACATGAAATCAAAACTTTTAAATTTTATGACATATATTTTTTTATTATTTTAGTTGGAAATTTATTATAAACAAAATTTACAAAAAAAAACTGAAACTTGGATTTCACTGAAAATTTTAAAATTTTTAGTAAATAACCTAAAAGTCTTAAAATATTTTTATATTGGACAAACGATCTAAACAATTTTTATGCACAACACAAACGCATTTGATAACTACTAAAATTCTGGTTTTGTTGTAGGTTTGCCGTAGAATCTCAAAAAATAGATAAAAGTTCGGAAATTTTAAAATTTCCGAGTTAAATTGCATTGCACAGTGGTCCGGATCCACAATTTAGGGGGACAAAAACATTTGTGGCTTAACCTTATACTTTAAAGCTATGATGTCTTCAAAACAAATGATCAGTGAAGATAAACCATATGTCGATGTACATGGTATTAGGGTGGCTTTTATTATTAAGGTGATCCAAAACTTATTTTCCGGATGTATTGAGATAGAGGACTGCATTTTTCGGCAAAACTGTAGATACTCTTATATCGAGCAGCTTTGCTGAGGACACCATAATAGTATCTGCAACGGTTTTATTGTTACAACTATTTTTAAAGAGCAACTTAGGGTGTTCCTAAAAAAATCAGATTTTTTGCTCTAGCATTTATATTTTTCTCTTTTCGTATAGGTATCTTTGAACATCTTTTAGAGTTTGTTAAAACCAATTTTTTAATGACTGGCGTGTTCAGGTAGCGTTTTCTGAACCGAAGTTATGAGCA
Organism: Malaya genurostris; assembly: GCF_030247185.1. Classification (NCBI taxonomy): domain Eukaryota; kingdom Metazoa; phylum Arthropoda; class Insecta; order Diptera; family Culicidae; genus Malaya; species Malaya genurostris. The sequence continues at coordinate 67,294,318 of NC_080570.1, read as the reverse complement.
AAACTAGTTCAAAAACAGGTTATTTTTAAACTGCTATATCTAACATTGAGGAAAACGAAAAAAATCCGTTTCTTGTATTTGACAAAAAATATTTTCGAGCATGTTTATAAAAAAAGGCGGAGGAGATATTTTTTAAAAATTTTTTAAATTATGTTCATACATTGGATTTTTTCATTGAAAAATATTCGTATCAGTCATTTATTAGCTATATAAGGTATTTTTGTCTTCTAAAGTGTCAAATTAATTCAAGTGCATATTCGGGAAGAAATCGTTCTGCATTCTTCGGGGAATGCAGAATGGTGTCGCTTTTGTAAAATCTCTAACGCCTCTCGGTGGTTGGAGGTTCTATCAACCGTGCATTTTGGCACCTGCAGATCGTTCAGCATCCTTTCGGGGATGCAGGACGACTTATTTCTTTATGTTTTGTGCTGTTTTCCCACCTCACCCAATTCTCAATTCCCTTCCATGTTCCTTTTATCCTTCCCTTCCCATCAGGAAGTTGATGAGAAGCTACGCAAGGCACGAATCTCCAAATAACTAGGGGAACATGCCACTTCAGCCAATTAGTTCTGATAACAGGGTTTCATTCAGTAAAAAGCATTCAAACGTAGAGGTTGTTTTTCGAGACGAAGACAACTTTAAGCTGCAAATAAATTGGTTGGTTGGTGCTAATCGCAAAGGCTGCTGCAAAGCCAATATTCGGGGCGATTCCAGTTTCACAAGTACCTGAAATAGTGGAATTCACTTCACTGAGAAAGATGGCCTAACCGATCTGTTTCAATTTGTAGGTTACACTAGTTCATGCACTAGCTTTCATGTTTTTCAAAAATCAAACAAAACTGTTTGAAGAATACATTTTTATATGAGAATAAGAGAGATATTAGAAAGGCATCATTACACAACTAGGTGGAAAAAAACAAGTTTTACTTAATTTCGTATGATTTTTGTGCTAAATTCAGAATTCTACTTTTTCTAAATTGTTTACTAATAGAAAATTCAAATAATTTTCGAATTCTATACATTCCAAAATAATTCTAAGTTTGTGATATTTAAATTCTAATATTCTATCGATTATAATTGATGTCGTTTAGGATAGCGGAAAATTTAAGATATATTTTTTAGTTCTTAATTGCTAGTAAAACAAAAATCAAGCAATATTTTTTTTTAAATTTTAGTTGGTTTCTTTGGCCATGGGTTAGTATATGGAATTCGTATAAATTTACGTTCTATTTCTTTTTGTACAAAGCCATTGAAATAATTTAAAATTTTCGTGTTGTCACAAAATTTATTTTATTAATAGAAACAAATTCTACGTCTCTTTGAAACAGATGTAATCAAAACGGATCCTAATATTTTCACTTTGATTTGCAGAAACGTTGGAATGCAATATATATCAGAAATTTTGAAATTTCCGATCTTCTACCGATTTTCTGAGATTTTACGGAAAACCTAAAACAAAAAAACCTAATTTTAATAGTTAACAATTCCGTTTGGGTTGTGCATAAAAATTGTTTAGATCTTTTGTCCAATACAAAAACATTATTATTTTTAGAGTTTAGGTGTATTTACCAAAATTTTTAGGTTTTTTAGTGAAATCCAAGTTTCAGTTTTTTTTGTAAATTTTGTTCATAATAAATTTTCAACTAAAATAATAAAAAAATATATGTCATAAAATTTCAAAGTTTTGATTTGTTTTTTTTTTTGGCAAAATTTTCCCAATAATAGAAATTCTCTCACTAATAGTACTGTTGTTGTACCGTTGAATTCCACTATGTTATATCACGTCATTACACTCTCACAAAGTCACTATTTTCACAGTCACTATTTTTCCGAAAGTGTATCAAACGTTATAATACAGATACGTATTTCGGAATGCTATTTGCATCCTTCTTCAGTGTATCGGTTTTATAAGTTTATAATAAACTTATAAAACCGATACACTGAAGAAGGATGCAAATAGCATTCCGAAATACGTATCTGTATTATAACGTTTGATACACTTTCGGAAAAATAGTGACTGTGAAAATAGTGACTTTGTGAGAGTGTAATGACGTGATATAACATAGTGGAATTCAACGGTACAACAACAGTACTATTAGTGACAACATTCTACTAACAGCTCAAACAGAAATTTAGAAATTCTCTGTATTTGTACCAAATTTCTTGAGATTCTTTGAACGGATATATAATTTTGATCATCAATACATTGTTTCTGGTAATGATTCCAATATTCTGAATCAAAAAAATTTACATGTCATCGCTTTAATTTTTGAGTTATATACAAACATGTGAAAAAAATTAAAAAATTCATATATATTTATAAATTCATCGATTGTTTAATGTTTTCTTTTGATTGTGCGGGAAAGGTAGTTGAGCGAAAATTGTAGCTGGTATCACTAGCAATCGAATGATGTATAAAAATATATAGGTCATCGCTTTGAATTTCGAGATATTTACGATCATTGTAAAAAGTCTCATCTTTTCTTAGGTCATCCATCTACAGTTTTCATTATAACTTTGGGTAGACAACCCTATTTTTAGTTTTTTTCAGTGCATTGTATTTGTGGAAGTAGTACCTTTCCAATGGTGAACAAATTTTGAAGATCGGTTGACTAACAACAAAGTTATGACTCGGTAAAGTAGAAGTATTCAATATTTTCTATGCGACGATTATGCCAAAGGAAAGAAAATTGGAAAGCAGATAGGGCATATTGGGCTCGTGAAAAAAACTTGGAACGGGAAAAATCAAATTTTCATTGGTTTTCCTTTGCCAATCGTCAGCTACAAAGTTTTGGAATCAATCTACGAACTTCACAAAATTCGAGGGTGTAAAATTTATTGAGATTCGTTGAAAAACAGCTGAGCTATGACAGCTCAAAGTTACCGTTCCAACTTTTTTTGAGGCTTGGTATTTGGAGTGTTAAAAAATGTTATACATTGATTCACTTGTTAAGACTAACACCGAACTGGTTCACTTCTTAAATCGAACTGACTATCTTGTCCTGTCTGAATGTTCGTTAGACCTGAGTACCTAGCCTTAAACTATTGTATCAGCGGTTATCCTGTCCAAACATGTCGGATCGTCGATGCGGCGTGGTGGTTTCGGCTGATGCAATTACTAATGGTTCCTGGATGATGCAACCACGGTGGCCGGATGTCTGCTGCGATGTCAGCGGTTCAATAATTGGTAACAGGGTGGTTGACATCTCTACGCGTTGTATACACTGGCGTCTTACTGCTGGCGCGTACTTTGCTGAGGTCTGTGCGTACGGCCAATATACTATTCGGGTTCGTCCATAACTGTATATATATATATATATATATATATATATATATATATATATATATATATATATATATATATATATATATATATATATATATATATATATATATATATATAAATATATATATATATATATATATATATATATATATATATATATATATATATATATATATATATATATATATATATATATATATATATATATATATATATATATATATAGCACATAATGATTTCTTGTTTTAATTGATTTTAATGCTTCGTGGGATGAGACATTAACAAACTAAATAAATTCTAAGCTATAATTGTAGGAAGTTTTTACTTTCTTATTTTAAGAATCACTGGATATTAAGAAAAATTTCCCAATATCGTTCATATTGTCACTTAATATTGTTTCAAACATAAACAATCGTTGTCCTAGTTACGACGCATCTAGCGATCAGACGTTTGTTGTTTTGCTTCAAAAGACTGGAACTGACAGTGAACTGAGCTCACCGAGGTTTCATCAGATCAAACGACCTTTTTCCAGAAAGCAATAGGTTTATCCGCATATTTTTTTGTATTGCAGTCGTTTTATTTTGTTTCGCCCTCTGATAAAAAAAATCAACGCGCAACAAATTCATTTTTGGATTCTTGTTCCTGCAATCGTCGTCGCTCTGTTGTAACATTCAGAAATAAGCTTAAGCTTGTTATTTTCGAATCTCTAAAACTGTGAACCATTTCGCGGTTAATTTTAACTTTTGTTTAAAATCTGACACTTGAGTGGTTATATTGTGTCGAGCAGTTGAATTCAACTAAAACTGCGGCCCATTTCAAAATTTGACAAACGGAAAATTTTTTGGATTTATTTTCCACTGGCAATAGTTTCAACTAAAGAATTATTATTGGAATTTTCATTGCAAGATTTTTTTCAGTGTCATAAAATTACCATCGATCTGTCAAAAATAACCATGCTCTCGAGCAGGGTTATTTTTGACAACATCAAAATAACCACTCGAGTGTCAGATTTCCACCAAAAGTTAAAATTAACCACGAAATGGTTCACAGCCCAAGAACTTCTCATACTTCTCGGGTCCACGGTCTTAGGAGGCCACGGACCGGACCAATCGAGCAAAAAAAAAACATTTTGTTAGCTAGGGCGCATACAAAAAAATCTTGCCCGGGTCCATTAATATGTAAAAGCGGCGCTGTAAGGTACTGAAATTTCATACTATTATGAGTGATTGTGAGCGGGGTTGGAAATCGAACCCAGGTACGCTGCGTAACGAGTGATAACTTCAATATTTAGGTAAATGTAAGATTGCCCAATGTGTTGTCATTGCAACTTTGGCCATGCCCGCTACCTATTTTTTACGATCAAGTCAAAGTTGGAGTAGATAACGACCTTATTTTGAGTAGCTTAAATTGAACTGCTTAGTGCTAAACTCGGCAGTTCAATTTGAACCGCTAAGCAGACGTCAAGTTTCTGCTACTTACAGGACACCTTGTTTTGCAAAGGAGTGCAATGTCTTTTCTGATGTGCAGAACGAAAACTTGTTTTCTACCATTTCTGGCCGATGCAGGTTTGGTCATTTAGGGGTTAGCCAAATTTTGTGTTAGGGCTTCACGCCTGCTTAGTGGTTCAAATTGAACTGCCGAGTTTAGAACTAAGCAGTTTAATTTGAACTGCTCTGCACTGATGAGTCAAAGACGAAACGTAAAAATAATGATTATATTCACTTCCGATTTGAATATTTCAACAGATATGTAATTCTTATAGTTCTTTAGTTTTTTCACATTAGAAGAGCTGATCTTGCTTAATGTTGCCTATCGTTGTCAAATTTTCGTTGTAATTTGCTCCAATGCAAACGACCAGCAGCTGGATGACGCAATCACTCTTGTTTGAAGCGAAACTGGCTTTGCGAACGTCTCGCAGCAGAACTGCTTTCTGTGCGAAAAAATTCAATAATAAAGCTATTTTGGTGCTGTGATTATGTCATACGACTGAAAATGTTAACAAAGGTTGATGATCGTATTTCCGATGGCATGTAGCAAAAATTATGTTGATACGTTAGATACAAGAGATATTCACTTATCACTCTCTCAGAGGGTGAATTTTGAGAAGGCACCCTATAATAAAGTAGGTCGTATTCACGAAAAAATAAGTAAACTCGATTTCCAATGCACACAACTGTTGTAATTCGTGATTCATACATACAGGGTCCGGCACTCGAAGTGTAACCAACTTCAGACCTTCGAGCCTGGCGTCAAGGTAAATGCGACATATTATCGGGAAAGGAGGTTGCTTTGAAGCCGTGGGCAGACAAACATTTCGGTGGCAGACCATGGAAATTTCAGCAGGACTCGGCACCGTCTCACAAAGCTCGAGTGAACCAAGAATGGCTGAAAAACAACGTTCCGAACTTCATCACGTCCACACAATGGCTCTCGAATTCACCAGATGCGAATCCAATGCATTATTCTCTTTGGGCCATTTTGGAGAGCAAAGTCCGAACTAAAAGATACAGTCTCGAGGCGCTGAAAAAAATTATTGTCCGCGAGTGGGCCAAAATACACCTGCAAGGCACATTCGGGCAGCTTGCGATTCGTTTTTTGACCGTCTCAAGGCCATAGTCAAGGCAAAAGGTGGTCATATCGAGCAAAAGTGAATTGATTCTGAATTTTGTATTATTTTTACACATTTTGTACTTTGAATTAAGTAAAAGTAATTTTCCAAACTGAATTTATGGCCTTTTTAATTGGTTACACTTCGAGTGCCGGACCCTGTAGGAATGTGGGATTTTTCGTTTTACCCTATTATTCAATAATCGAGAATAACTTTCAAACTATTCGATTAAATTCATTCTGGGCTATTATTAAAACGTAAAGGTAGTGCTATCATTTGTTTAGTGGTTTATGTTGAACCGCAAGGTGGCATTAGCAGTTCAATATCAACTGCTAACGAATTGACGAGTCGAAGACGAAACGTAGAAAAAATCTGATGGATTTAATGAATAAAATTGATAGTTCTGCACAAATGAAGTTATTTGGAAACTAATCATCTGCTGTCCAATCACCCGAATTTAGGTTCTGATTTCCAAACTTGCCGACTGGAAAATTGAGAATAGAGAAAAATTGTTTGTTCGTTATTTTCATCTGATTCAAACAGTGTCATCATCAAATAGTAATTTTTCTCAATATAATTCAAAACACAATCTCATTACATTTTCATGCTCTGTATATGCAACTATTGGAATATACACATTTATGACAGTTCAGCCTATGCATGATAAAATAATGTTTGTTTATAATTATTAGTTTCTTTATAATAGTAATTACATTATTACTCAATATTTTACTAACATAAAACCTATTGTGTCGCGAATCTACAACTACGTACGCGTAATTTGCCGTTCTGTACTCTCTACAGATACAAAAAGCAGCATTTATCGTGTTCAGATATACTAAACCACAATTCTATCGTAAACGGCTAGCCTATTCTGAGACCGGTCAGGGCCAAAAAGCGTATTATCGTTAATCCTGAATTCGGAAACGGAACGAAACATAAACATTAGCTTCATTTGAATGCTAGAACGGTGTACTGTGTACTAGAAAACAACACGCCTGTCGAATTTTGCAGAAATGACATTTACTATTGCAACGCAATGACGTCTAACCGTTGCTATTATTGTTGTATCATAATATATTCGCTTCTGATTCAATTGTTTGTTTTTCGTCCATGTATTGTTTTTATACCATTCATATACTCTATAAGCACAGTACTAAATGTCCTTGACAGGATAGGTTTTATTTCATGAGATGAATGTATAATTTGCCCACATTTCACTTATATGTCATCTAAAATACTCGAGAATTCGCGACGTTTTTTTGTACGTCCCGTTTTTTACAATAAATTTCCATTCACACTTTTTCGCTCAATCTACTTTTTTCTTACTATCACGATTTTCACGCTATGCTAAACATTAAATAACTACTGAATTCTGCTGGGCAGTTGCTGGCCCACCTTGCGTTCCGCCAGTCGTGCTGGGACTCATTTCGTGCTGCTGAGATGGATCCAACTCGCGGTACTTTCGGAACGTTTTCCACTCGCCCGTGTTGTAGTCAAGCGTAATTAAAGATTCCACCAGCATCAACGCCTGCGTGTCGTCTGCCTGGAGGACTTTTTCCTGTGAATTGAAAGGATCGAAACATCAGATTAGTATTTGTTGAGGGCTTCAGGTGGCAATCACGTTGGTGAACGTGGTTTTCAAATATCACCTTGCTTTCGTTCAGTTTGATGGTGACAACATTCTCCGGATTAGGCCTTGGATTGTCCCGGTAGCCGGCCATGAAACCGAGTATAAGCGCTTTATCCAGACGGGTCACACGATTGGCCCGTTTGAACATATCGTGCGCTTCCATGACGTGCTTATTCTGCAAGTAAATCGAAAAACCTTTGCTTTAGCGTATCGGAAATGAGTAAGGAAATGTGCTTAAACTTACCGAAAGGGAAAGACCTTTCCGGGCACCTTGCTGCTGTGTTTGCTGTTGTCCCATTGTCACAGCGTTTTGCTGTTGGATTGTGACTGTAGTACCTTGCTGCTGTTGCTGTTGAGCTATCTGTGTCCGTTGGATCTGTATCTGCTGAGTTTGCTGCTGCTGACCAATGGTACGATCTGGAAGAATTTTTAAATGTATTTAATAAACATCATCATGCAGATCCCAATCATGAATAATTTAAATTATTTTAATTATTTATGCGTCGTATCAAAAGTAAATTTATCTCTTATATTTTAGGTATAAATATCACTGAAATGTTTCTTTGTGCTGGGTTCTCTTCGAGACCCTTTTCCAGAGAAAAGCAGCCACTTTACCATGCAGTGAGACTTGGAAAGTCTATTGGTTCACATATCGCGCTTTTTCTATAGATTGGTTGTTGCTGCCTTAGTTGTTCGACATTCGACTCAGTTCGACGAGATCGGAAAATGTCTGAGTGTGTGTGTGTACTTTTCGAAGATATTTTTTTTCTCAGAGATGGCTGAACCGATTTTAACAAACTTAGGCTCGTTTAAAAGCTTCTGTCGTTCTATTGATCAAGTTAAAAGATCAAATGGATGTAACTTCTGGTTCCGGAGGTATGATGGTATAAGTGACGTAACCGACAGAACACGTTGTTTTTTACCGCTCTAATATATATAAGGGGCCAATATTTTTGAATCACCTTTAATTTCGTAAAGGATAAGTTTAAAGCACCTCAAAAAAAATTCCCATGCAAAATTTGAGCTGAATTGAATATGGGTAAGGGGTGCTGCCCGGCGGTTAAGATTTGAAAATTTTCGAACTTGAAAATACCATCATAGTAGGGGAAGATGTTCGGTTGCCGGCAACTTTTGACAGAAAGCAGATCGCGTCAGTTCGACAAATGTCATGTGTGTTTGTAATAGCAGAACGTTCTGTTTGTGCCGAATATGAAAGCAAACAGACGTTTGTAGTTTTTGCTGCGCTCAAAACAAATTTTAATTGCGTGAAAATTAACGCAATTTTTTATGACTTTTTTATAGTATCCTAAATTTAAAAGCATCAATCGAAAAGGCGAGTGGTTTGAATATTTATGAGGTGAAATCGATCTTTTTCGTGATTTAATACCGGAGGCTATCAAAATTTTCTCAACCAAAGATTTGTTGTCATTTTCAAAATGATTCCGGTTACCGGCACTCCATTTTTTCGATAAATCGTCAAAAATTGTTAGTGATATGCAGGCTGTTGTCGAGATAAAGCAAGCCAAACATCTAACTGCTTTTACAGCAGATGCTCCGGCTAAGAAAAAACGTGGAAGACTGACCAAATCAACACCAAAGGCGCCACCATCCAAATCATCGACCAAGAGATCCAAGGTGAAGCCACCGTCAGACAATGAAGACTTTTGTCCAGAACCCCTCCGAAGAGAATTAATTCCATTTTTTCTTTGAATAATTGCAGTTTTTACTTATATTTTTCCATTTTTAGCGAAATTTCTTGAGATGCCGGTAACCGTACACCTTTTTTGAAATGGCCGAAATTTATCACTTTACTAAATTGATAAATTTTGTTCAATCGATTGAATCATCTTAGTTTCTTATTCAGTTGTTGGTTAGGAACTTTAGCTTTCCATTTATGTACACTAAGGTCTCTTTTTACACGGATTTTTTTTTCGCACGGTTTTTTTATACACGGCTTTTTTTACACGGATTCCAGAATTAACACGGTTTTTATTTACACGGTTTTCGCAATTAACACAGTTTCTGATGAGAGTTTAAAAAGCACTGTCATTTGTTTTTTGAGAAAAAAATTAAAAAAGAGAACAGGTTGTCTTTAAAAAAACGATTATGAGAGCGAATTTAAAGTTTGAAAGTTAACTAAAATCATTCATTCAACAATTTACGGGATCTTTTACTGTCGTTCCATGAAATGATTAATAAGTCTTTAGATATTGAATCCCTGTTGTACTTACACGACAACGTCTCTTCTGCTCAGTTGTGGTGTATGATGTCAGCATCGTCATTGATATAATCGAGAATTTCGTAGCGTTGAAGAACTAGTCGGATTTACTAATCTCGTCAACTCTTCGTCATATCAAACAGTACAGTATTTTATACCCATTTGAATTCTATAACTCTAGTAGTATTATGATTTACGCCGATGAAATGAGTTTCTTCAGCATGACACATAGTAATAACTTTTCTAATTTGATCCATATTCATCTCTATGAATTCTTCCCATTTGATTCTGTCGCTGCGTGCATAGATCTTCACCCAAAACCCATGTCTTCCCTCTCAGTTTAGTTGAGAATTACTGTTAAAATCGTTAGTGTTTACTACACATCGCACCTTCGGAATTGAATAGAACTTTTTTTTTTTTAATATTTCGATTAAAGAGGTTTTAACCTTAAGGTAATTCGCCTTTTCAGGCCAGAAAAATTTTCTGGCCCAAATGTGCGGGGTTGGGAATCGAACCCAAGTGGGCTGCGTGGAAGGTATCGACTTACCCATCACGCTATACCCGTCCCCACAGAATAGAACTTATTCTCAAGCTTTTTTTGTAGTGAAAGTGTTTATGGGTTCTAATTGTACGTATTATCGTTCTTTTGAAAACTGAATGCAATATACAGAAGGCACGAGCCATTTAGAATAATTTGCTTATCGTACAACGCGTTTCCTTAAGTGTTCTAGTTTTAATTTGTCATCCAATGTGTTTTATCAAGTATGACTGGACCCTTCTCGTAACCTCAGGCTGTTTTTTAGATTTCCGTTTTTATTGGGAAATAAGTTACATTTTCACAGTTATGTGCACCTTGCATAAATTTGGGGGTTAAAACATAATCTTTTTTTCCCTTCAAATGATCAAAAGTTATATTTCATCCAAAACAAAACAAACAAATAATCAAATCTGCGGTTCTTGGAATTAGAAAGTCAAATTTTCCACGCGGTTTTTTTTTGCACGGTTTCCGCAATTAACACGGTTTTCTTTTACACGGATTTTTTTAACACGGTACGTAACCCCCGTGTAAAAAGAGACCTTAGTGTATATATTTTTGCATAATGCGCACTTAGTCAGAAGTTATAAGCTTAACAGAAAAGGGTGCCGGTAACCGAACACTCTCCCTTGGATTTCCGAAATCCGAAAAAATTGTTGGATGTCAAAGGTCTTAGAATTGTATGAAATGTCGAAAATTTGTGTCATCACGAAAAAAAAACTTTGAAGAAATCGAGATTTTTTCTAAGTTTATAACCCAAGAGTAACTGAAGGTTTAAACCTTGCATTCGTTGGAAAACATCACTTTGATTGGATGGCACCAGCGACGAAACAGATGAATTACACAAGGTACGAGATATTTGCTGACAATTTTTAAAAACTTCAGCTTTGTTTTGTCTGCAAAGCAAAGTCTTGGAATTACATTCCTTTTGTGGAATTTGGCCTTTCTGTTTCTACAGTCTTCGCAGCCGATTATTAGCGTACAGAATCATTGCATGGCTAGTAATACGATACTACTGACACAAAGAATCCTTCCACATCGGGGCTTGAACATACAACTGGTTTGTGAGACCAGCGTCCAATGCATTGAATCGAAAACCCGGGTTTGTTTTGTCTGCGATAGCTGCGAATGCGCTTCCCAAATGAGCAGACCGAATCACGAATAATAATAAAAAAGGAGAATGTACGGACCCGTACCCAGGATTTAGTTTCGGGAAGGGCCCAAAGATAAAAAAAATTATTTTACGAGTGTTTTTAACAGACACCTTAAACTTTTCCACTGGAACTGTTATTGTTGTCGGACAGCACACGAATTAAATCGATAAGGCGAAGATGCATTAGATATTTTTCACTCAGTAAATGTACCACATACATTTGCTTGGTAGATACACCTATGCAATTGCTTTTATGCTTTCGGCGAAATTACATTCGGCGAAATGACCCTGATCCGTCTTACTTTACTATGAAATTCGTATTTACTATGGTGTTCTATCGTATCGCGAAGTGGCGCCTATCGAATATATCGTTTTATCAAGATACTCAGTTCCACGCTCTTTCTCACCCGACCGAAGCGCCATCTGAATTTCACTGTCGGCATCCTGTGATTTGTTCACTATGGCTAATGCCATTGTGCCAAAACTGTAAAATCGGAGGAAGATTTCGTTGGGTGTTCGGGTTTTTGCCATCATTTGGTACATATGAAATGCGCAAAACTCAATAAGCCGTTTCTGAAGGTTTTGGACGAAAATCCCAACCTGTTTTGGATATGCGATGAGTGTTGTAAACTGATAAAGCTGGCTCGTTTCCGCGACTCGGTTTCTTCGTTTGGAAGCGCATTTGCATCTATCGCAGAGAGAACAGAATTGATTTTTGCTGAGCTGAAGGCCGAAATTAAAAAGAACAGTCAGCAAATATCTCTTGTCTCGCGCAAAGTGCCTGTTTCGTCGCCGCTGCCGTCCAAGCCCGACGGATTTGGTCCCAATGCGAAGCGTCGTCGGGAAGATAGTTCTGAGCCAAACAAAACTTTGGAAGATTGCCGGAAACCATCGGATAACTGTAATATCGCAACAGTTCCAACGCCCTGCTCCCTCATATGGATTTACTTATCACGTTTTCACCCCAGCGGTTAGTCTCGCAGCTAACAAGAGATGTTGCGAAAATGTCACGGTCATCCCGCTGGTGAAAAAAGATGTCGACGTAAATACTTTGAACTTTGTCTCCTTCAAAGTTGGGATACTGCTCTTAATCCCGACACCTGACCACAAGGTGTTTTGTTTCGCGAGATCGAAGACAACAAAAAGCAGAACATCTGGTATCCTCCAATCGATATTTCTCCACCGATTCCCGACGAAAATGGATGCAGCACCGTTACGAATGTAGACGAAGTAACACCCAGCCCGGTCCGTTTGATGAGAACACCGCCCCGGCAAACGTTATGAGAGCACAATGGAACCACACCGGGACGCACTGAAGTTGATATTTTGGAAGCTCTCGAACCCCCCGCCACAGTCGTGCCACAGCAGCCAGCGTTCTCCAGTCGTCCTGGTCCTGTGTGTGGGTGTGGTGCATATTCCGTCCTTTCCAAGCGCTGATCTCTCACGCACTTATAGATGTCCTCCTCTCGCTCTAAATCGGATGCCGGGATGCACCGATGTTCGCACCATGGAAGCCCCTGATACGTTCCCCACAGTCGAGCTATTGCAGCCAGCGGTCACCAGTCGTCCCGGCCCTGTGAGTGGGAGCACGGAAGAGGTCTTCCAAACCATCCCAGACGGCAAGTACAATTCAGCTTCAAACGATTCAGGCGTTGATTCACTTCCCGTCGTTTGCAGTTATCCATCGCACGATCAATCTAGTCAACCGCTGCACTTGTACTACCAGAACGTTGGAGGCATGAACATGCACATCAACGACTATTTGCTGGCTTGCTCGGATGATTGCTTCGACATCATCGCTCTTTCGGAGACGTGGCTCAGTGATTGTACGCTATCTGTTCAAGGTTTTGGATCCAACTACGAAGTCTTCCGTACCGTTCGCAGCCCCTTAAATAACTCAAAAACTATTGGAGGCGGGGTGCTTATCGCAGTGCATCGTCGTTTGAAGACGCAATTGATCGAAATCTGGTAAATGCGTCGAGCAGGTTTTGGTGCTTTTGAAACTGGTCAATTTTTCCCTCTACCTTTGTCTGATATATCTCCCTCCGGACCGATGCCGCGATCTACCGCTAATCGATGCACACATACAGTCGTTGCAAGAAATTTCTTCCACTCATGTACTACCCGTAGATGAAATCTTGGTTGTGGGAGACTTCAACTTTTCCAGCATATAATGGCAGACAAGTTCCGGTGGCTTCTCCTTTCCTGATCCGGCGCTCTCCACTTTCCACATTGGCATTGCAACCATGCTCGACGGCTACAACCTCAACCTTCTTCGACAGTCGAATCCTGTCGTAAATGAAAATAACCGGATGTTGGATCTTTGCTTTTCAAGTAGAGAAGATGTTGCACCGAAGATTAGTGCTTCACCGTTCCCTCTGGTGAATTCTGTTCGTCATCATCCTCCATTACATATCGTGCTCGATTCGAATCGCTTACAGAACGGCTGCACTCCAACGGACATCATCTGCTATAATTTTAGTAGAACCGACTACACCAATATGACCGACTTCTTGACGCAAATCGACTGGGATGAAGTTCTCGACAACTATGATGTCAATGCTGCTGTGCAGACGTTCTCTAATATTATGAGCTACTCAATCGACTACTATGTACTGAAACGATCAAGACGGCAGACCCGGCATCCACCATATGAGACATATGAAAACGATCAAAAGAGCCGCTCTAAAGAGATATTCTAAACATGGAGGATTTTCCCTGCGTAATCACTACGTGCAGATAAATCAGTTGTACAAGAAAACCGTTAAGCGCTGCCATGCCAACTACTTGAACGACGTACAACGAAAGCGAAATTTTTATCACCGAACGACCGGTAATCAGTTCATCAAAAGCGAAGTCTTGGTATTACATTGATGGAATTTGACCTTCTGTTTCAACAGACTTCGCAACCGATTCAGAGTGTACAGAACAAGTGCATAGTTGGTGCTACAATTCTACTGATACTACGAATCTTTTCAGGTCGGGGCTCGAACATACGACAACTGGTTTGTAAGACCAGTGTCCTATGCATTGAACCGCCAACCCGGGACCTAATCAATTCACCTACCGAACTGACTACTGAACGTTCTGCTGTTGTAAATTCGGTAAAAAATTGCCGAATTCTACGAAATTTTTCCAAGTGTGAATGTGGTTACTTTGGCAAAAAGTAAGCTGTGGCCTATAGCTTTCCAATGGTGTGCCTAGAAGGGTAAAAACAAAACCCGTCCCGTACTACCGTACACTACCATACTATGACAACTGATTGATACAAAATATCGATCATTCGAAATTTTGGTTGGCTTGTTCCACATCAATAGCTTGAACAACCCCATGGGGCAAAGAACGGTTAGTCTGAGGAAATGTAACTCACCTTGCTGTGGCTGCTGCACCAGCTGAATAGTGGTCCCACCTGCTCGCGGTGCTCCGGCTGCCTGGAACTGTATCGTATGTTGTTGCTGCTGCTGCTGCTGTTGTTGTTGTTGTTGGGTCTGAAGGTGATGTTGCTGCTGCTGATGTTGCTGTATCTGCTGCTGCGGAATTTGGGTGATGATGGTCCGGGTTTGTGGTTGCTGCTGCTGCTGTTGTTGAGCAATAGCCACCTGTGGTTGACCCTGGTTGGCTTGAATGGTTTGCACTAACTGCGGTTGTTGACCGGGTCGCTGTATAAGCGTCAAACCCTGCGGCAGAACCGTCGTTTGAACGTTGTTGCTACCGACCGGCCGTATTATGGTCATTGTTTGGGGTGAGGTTTTGATTTGTTGCTGTTGAAGGTGATGCTGCTGCTGAGCTTGCCCGGAAATATTAGTGATAAGGGCCGGGATGGTGCTTGCCTGCTGCTGCTGTTGCTGAGATGGTTGAAGCACGACCGGTGTCAAGGCTGGGATGTTTTGATGCAAGGAACTGGTGGGGACTAAGGCTGGGATTTGACTTAGCTGCGATTTTGTGTCAGGCTCGGATTTCACTAGACCGGGAGGACCACCGCTGGTAAGAATAGTGGCACCACCCAAACCGGACACGTTTTGCAAAGGGATTTGCTGGTAAACAGTGTTCCCGGAAGGATCCACCGTACGTAGGATGACTCCTTTCTGGTTCAACACGTTGGGGATGTTGGATGAGTTGGTTAGGTAAATAGTTTTGCCTTTCACGTTCGGAGACATTACGACCTGGGCATACTTTGGTTGCTGGGTGCTTCCCGTCATAATCGAAGTGGTTTGAACAGTTTGTTGTTGTTGCTGCTGCTGTTGGAATTGCTGTTGCTGCAGAATTTGAGCCACTGATGTGGCGATCATGTTGTTGTTTTGCGGGTTCTGCGCAGTTATGGTGATGGTTCGTTTTTGAGGGGTTGTAGGTTGCTGCTGGATTTGAATTTGTTGTTGCTGCTGCTGTTGCTGTTGTTGCTGTTGTATCGATTGTATGTTGAGAATGGTTGGCTGATTCGCCGATCCTGGATGCTGAGTTGATATTAGTGGAGGGATGTTTTGTAGCATTTGATTATTGTTGAGAGAAACCGTTGGAGCGGTCTTAATTTGAACGATTCGAGTAGGCGTTGTTGGTTGCTGACTTTGTTGTTGCTGTTGTTGAGCCTGCAGGAGCTGCTGTTGATGCTGAGCACGCGAAATTGTGGTTGTCAATGTCGGAGTGGAAGTTGCATTCGCATTTGTGATAATTCTTTGGATGTTGATTTGTTTTCCGGGTGGGGAAGTGTTCAGCACGTATGACTGCAAACCTGGTTTTTGTTGAATGATGGTAGCTCCTGGACTTGCAGCGGTTACGTTCGGCTGTACCTGTTTAGTGGTGAACAAAATATTTCCACCTTGATTGATAATCGTTGTCGACTTCGGAATCGATGCCTGTATCGTTCCTGGTTGAATTGTTTTGGACGAGATGATTTCAATTTTAGGTGGACCACCAATGGCACTTTTAGTCGCAATCAGCGATCCTCCGGTCGCGCTTTGTTGGATCATTTGTACTGAACTCGGCACGGTCGGAAGCTGCTGTTGTGGTTGCTGCTTAATCTGTGTACTCGAGGGAAGTGTGACTGTTCGAACCAACGACGGTGGATTGGAGATTGATATCGGTGCATTCGTCTCGGATTTGATGGTAATTTTCTGTGCTTGGGGTGTTGTGTAAGCTAAAGGTGGCACAGGAGGCACTGATGTTTGCAACATCGCAGTTGACGACACTATGGGAATGGACTGTACCGCACCGCTCAGCATTGGTTCTTGCTTGATTTCCTCCATGATCTCATGCTTGATATCCAGAGGTGGATGCTGAATTTGCATGGTAGAAACAGCAGTGGAAATCACATTTTCTTTTATTGTTGTCGCCGGCATCGGTGTCGCAGGTTGACTGTAAACCGTAGTAGCCGTTAGCCCAGCCGCATAGTCCGGAGTAGTGGTAGTAACCGTTGGTGTCGTAGGAGACACGATAACCGGTTTAACATCCTGTGTAGTCTGTACCGTCACCTGTTCGGCCGCTTTCTTCTGTTGTTCTTCTCGTTCCTGTTCTCGTTTCCGTTTCTTGGCAGCAGCGTAGCCCAAAGGTTGTTCACCAATTTCCAATAGTTTCACACCTCCTTCCTTCTTGCCGGCAATAGTTCGACTCAAATTCGGTCGGTTTTGTCCTTGTGATGACGGTGGCGATCGGAATCCACCTGTTGGTACCCGCGAAGGTATTCCTTTCAGCGGTGTCGTGTCCGTCATTTTTCGTGGAATCCCCCGTGATCGTAAAGGCACTGTTGGAGCAGAAATCTTCTTCAAGCAACTCTGCGCGTCGGATGATTTCTGCAACAGTTCCGCTCGCAGATTTGCGCTTTTTGGTTTCCGTTTCAGTGTAAAATGCTTAACCGGAGTCGATTGTTGGCCCACAACTGATACCAGTGCGGATTTGTTGAGATACTGACACTCGAGGGGCAGCAAACCCAGATCGGCATTTTTTACAACTAGTCGCCGCAACTCGTTCACCATATCGGTGAATATGGGTCGTGTTTCTTCGTAGTCGGTTATTTCTGTATTTAAAGAACCCGTCGTTGGCAATGTTTTGATCGTTTCCGCTACCATTGAAACCCATAATTCTGAATCGAGACCAGCAACTTCAATCACTTCCTCGAGTTCGGTTTTCCACTGGAAAAATAAAATAGAATTAATTCTACATTTTCCTCAACCATTTTTTTTTTGTTTCAAATGTAAACAAAACAGTAAACATCTGGTAAACCGACGGCGGTTCGTTTGTGGGTAGATTTTATCCTATCTGATATTAACGTTCAATTGCCTAGTAAGAGCATTATTTTTATTCTTACCATCAATAACTTTACCAGTAGTAAAAATCGATACTTCTAAATCATGGAATCTACGAAATAAACAAAATTTCGCGCAAAAACATTCGACCAAAATGCCACAACAAACTACGAAAATCCTATACTGCTGTCATTCAAACACTTTTCTCACTACTCCGCCACCCATTGACCACACGACTTTCGCACACCAACACAGCCCGGAACCCGCTCACTACACCATCGTCGTACGCAATCATTACTCCGATGTGTGGAGGTAGGTAGCCCCATATTACACACTGGCTGCTGAACTGTTCGGGCTCATATTTTTGCTTACCTCTTCGACTATCCTCCGCGGAATATGGAAGAAACTAAGCAGCAGTTTCAGCTTCACCTGCGTCTGTAGATCCGGAAAACACTCCTTGATGTTCCGCAGGACTTCCTTGTTCAGCTGTGATATGATAGAACCGCTAATCCATGAATCGTTTGATGTACCAAGCTTATTATGTAGCCACAGAGAAATGTCGCTATCCCGCACGTTCGCCATCTTGAATAAAAACTGTGACGACGACGGCGAAGAAAAGAGTACTGCGATGCGTGTGCAAGTAAATTGTGCAGAGGCAGCTGAGCGCTGAGCGACCAGCACGGGAGTGCCAAGTACTGTATTGCATGGGCGTAATATTTTCAGTGGGATCTCAAAACGCTGCCCAGTGAATTTTGTCGAATCACATCGGTACGTTGGTCAACCGATTGAGTACGATATCGGTACGATCATATTGAGGTTTCTATGCCCGGTGAAAAATGAACGGTGGCCCTACTGAAAAATGGGTGGCCAACACGTTTCCTGATGAAAACAAAACAATATGTAAAAGCGATTCACACGTAGCATAAAGCGGCTATCACCTGAATGGAACGATTACGGAATAACAACATTAATTGTAAGCAATTCATATGAAAGGACACTACGTCAAGTTCACGGAACTTTTTAACGTCGGATACGTGAGCAATATTCGGCTAAATAAAATTAATAAACCAATATGGACGTCGACCGAAGTTGATTGATCGTCTGAACTGTGTTTAATGCATTCGTTTCCTGATGAAAACAAACCAATCTCATTTGCATTTGTGGTTGTAAGTGAGCTGTCAGAGAGCCTAATAGCACCGATCAAGGGGTGGGTCGTTTCTGTTATATTTAATATATTAACTAAATTTAAATTATATGTACTCTAAACTACGGTTTTCTTTTAGTAGCATTTTTTAGTGTGTGTGTTGCATTGAGCATGAATCAAATAAACCTAGATTTTTCACTGTTCGGTGACACCACTAACGAATTTCCAGACATGACAGTCACGATCTCTTTTTGGCGCCCATCTACGGTCCTCCGTGAAACTGGCACCAATGGTGATAAATTGGTTGCACTGCTGAGTTCCCATCATCGCATTCAGGGCATATTCAGGAGTGTTCTAGTTCTAGATGCATAATTTATGTCAGTTTTAAAATTTAAATCTAGAAATTATAACAAAATAAACTGGCAGCCCCAGCAGCGTTTTATCTGTGTTTCAAATATAGAAAAAATAGAACGGCAATGTATACCAGTTTTAAATTGGACAGTAGAACTGGTCGAATAAATAAAACTAAAACGGATTGCTGGGGACACGTTTGTTCCAGTTTCATTTACATTATAGACCACCCATATGAATCTTGCAGCTGCTGAATTTGCTCTCATAATGCAAATGTCAAACCGTGAGAACCCTTTCGATACGTTAGCTCATTTGTATATATTGAGATTTCATGGCACACTTTGGTCGAAATGATAACAATGCAATTAATCTCGCGCACCACCAAGCGGTGAGTGCGGTAATTTTAGAAGGTACAGGGAACGGACCAGATTTGTTTTTAATATTTGTAAGCACATACATGTCTTTATTATTTATCTTTGGTGACACTGACAGCGCTTCAAGTGAGAAACGGGTGCACTTTTTTCAACCCGTGGACAACTTGACAGCTCCCATACATCGAGAATATGAGTAAAAGTTTTGTTTCTCTGGTTCTACAATGGCGTAGTAAATAGAATAACATTTGGAAATAACGTATCAGTTTTTCGACAATCTGCGGTTTAAATTTTTATATTTTAATAAGTAAAATAAATTTTGCTAGCACTTCTTGCCTATTATAAAATAATTATGATGATAAGTTACTATGGTTTAGTTAAGTATATTTTTTCTCTTTTCATCAATAGGAGGTTCAAAAGTAGCTCATCACATTTCAATGAACAATGAACGTGAAGTAATCCAATGATAACGATTACTCAGACAAATGGCTACTAATTCCTTGCGTTTTCATTGATAGGACTAAATACGTTAGGTACTCTTTAGTCACACACCACATTTCA
The DNA here is from genome assembly GCF_030247185.1 of Malaya genurostris. Lineage (NCBI taxonomy): Eukaryota > Metazoa > Arthropoda > Insecta > Diptera > Culicidae > Malaya > Malaya genurostris. Next base: position 67,274,222 of record NC_080570.1, on the reverse strand, counting down.
CAAAACACTTCATTTCTAACTCTATCAATTACTATTAATAGTTATCTTTTTAGACCGAAATTGAAGACGTTGGGCAGAGTGAATTAAAAGATAGAAAGATTACAAAATACGCATGTTTGGAGATTTATGACGTGTGTTATTGATGAGTTTGTTACTATGCAGCACTGTTAGAAAAATTCGCAATAATTTGAAATCATTCGGAAGTTCTTGCGTGAGTCACAATATAAAAATTACGCTCCTTTTAAATATATTGCTGGACGCATACACAGTGACCGTAAATAACGTAATGAAGTACTCTTTTCTCTTGTAAACTTTTTGTTTCGTAATTCATTGAACCTATATTGTTTAGGTACACTAGCGCCGTTCTGAATCCAGTGGAACACATATGAAACAGGATCATTTCTGTCAGGTTGTGTATGGTTTGACTTTTTTCCATTAGCTACTGTGGTTGTGTTAAATGTGTAGGCAACTTCATACATGCATTTTAAAAGCATTCACGTACCCTGTTGCGTTTGGCAACGATTAAAACGGTTTCCGAGTTTTTAATAATACTTTATTGTGGGACAGGTATATTAAATTTCTCCTGCAAGGCAAATTATAGTTGTAACTACCAATATAAGATTCATTTCTTCAGGCTACTTACGTTTAGTGGGTTTCAGTATTCAATTTACCCGATGTTTAAATGTAATGCTTACACACAATTATCTGAATTAGAGCAACAATAATTAGGTTTAAGAAGGACATTGAAGGTATTTAGTCGTCGATAATACCTGATGAGCTCACTTGAAGCGAGGATTTGTGTGATCTACTGAACCTAACCTTCAATTTCACCATGTTCAATTTTCATGTAATATGTGATTACCGCTCTACAAAAATGTATAAAGTAGAGCGTAACATGCGCGAATCTTAATTTAAATAATTCAACTTTCGATAGTTATAACGAGATTTCCAACGTGATCTAACACACCAAACGTTCACTGAAGAAATGGTTCTACATTTCATTCCTGGTTTGACAGTTTGGTTTCCGTTGTTCTGTCGATCAATCTCGAGACAAGGTTGCTGCACGTCGAGGTGCGCTTGCGCAACACACCCATTCTACACCAGATGGCGCTTTCGGTGTCACGAGCTGCTCAATTACACACTTAATTTCCTTTACCGAACTCAAAAAAAAATTTACCGACTTTTACACAGCTGAACGTCCCGCAATCAGTTAAGTAATTTATTTATTGACGAATGTTCAGTGAAGCTGAAGTTTGTTCGGGCTGTCATTTCCATCCATACTGATCGGTAATTTGTGATGAGGATTCGGAAAGCACGGGATGATTCTAAAACACCGATTAGTTCAGTAATTTTTACAGTTCAGTACAATATGAAATAAATTTGGAATTTAGTTTAGTTTAATGTTTGAAATTTCAGAAAACCAAAAACAATATAGTTGAACTTCGAATGCATTTTACTATTTAATTGAAAATAAATGTTATTTTTACATGAATCACAAACTTCGTCGGAAATATTCCCCAACTGTAATTATCGTTCCGATTCCAAATATTGTATTTATTATGATCAAATGAAACATTTTATCTGCAGGGTGGCTTGCATTTGCATGATACCAAACTGATAAACTGCTAATCGTTCAGTACTATTTCTTTCAAATCTACCGAATTATTTCAAAGTGAAAACTGTTCGGTACAAAGTTACCAAGTTTTCGTTATATGTATTTTAGACAGCCGAATGTCGGTAAAAAAGTTAAGCGGAATACGTCAATTTACACTTTGCACATGTTGCTGGCGTGCAAATTAATTCCGGTGTGAATTACTATTACACTGAGGAATCTAGGTGTATTATATTTATGCTTTAAATTAACTGCATATTTCTTGGCACGTTTACTTTTTCAACAATGGAAGTTTATGTGAAAATGGTGGGGAGAGTTGGCATCACTGGGAGTGCGATGAGGTGTCCTGGTGCTGCTCACAAAAAAGTATAATTTCAATGTGTTGTTGGATACGTATAGTTAAAAATTAGGTAGAAATTAGAGATGGTCGGGTAACGAAATTCTTATACCCGAACCCGACCCGTACCCGAGTGATCAGCAAAAAAAATTACCCGTACCCGACCCGTACCCGATTAAATATTTAAAAAATTACCCGTACCCGACCCGTACCCGATCAATAATACAAAAAAATTACCCGTACCCGACCCGTACCCGAAAAAAAATAAAAAATGTTACCCGTACCCGACCCGTACCCGATTAAAAATTACCTGTACCCGTACCCGACCCGAATGAGTAGTAAAAATTTTACCAAAATTCAGTATGGAAAAAATAAAGTGTTTTAGATATCGAGCCGTATCAGGCTCTAGTTGGTAAGAAAAATACATTAAAATGCTTGTTTACTTTTAAACATATAAATACAATGTGAAGCATGAATAATGTAATGTAACTTTTTTTTAAACATGCAAACCATTTTCGTTCAGCGGAAGGATACAACTAAGTTTCTGTCAAATCAGAAGTGACATTGAGGTTACCAATGTCGAAATAATCGCTAGTTCAAAAATAAATGTTAGATGGCGGACCCTGTAGATTTTCAATGTCTTTGGTACTTTATACTAATTTACAAAAGGGAGTAATATCAACTCAAATTTTTCGAAAAGTATATTTACCCAAAATGTCGTAATACCCGTTGTATTCAATTTTGGGTAGGTATGGTTTTTACGAAACAGTGCGACTTTTGATCCAATTCTTTAGAACCACAAGTAAGCTTGCTCATTATCTTGACACACTAATAAAAATTCACATTCGAATCACTTGAAAAATCACGTAAAATAGTTCCAAATGTCAAATTGAATATTACACGTGACGAAAATGAATGTTATGCGAACATCCCCTAAAATGAATAGTGTGTTATCAGTTCGTTTACTTGAATTGACCAAAGAATCAAACTATGTACGTGTATTCCCGGTGTGAAAAATTCAATTTTGAACATGGTGAACAGTGAGTCCTTCAAGTGTAAGTAGTTTGAACATTCGTAGGAAATTTTTTTGGTTACAATTTTTTACTACAAAGCAAAATGAATTATGATTTTGATTTAAATTAATCTGTCAACTATGCCCGTTTTGTAGCCTCACAAACCCACACCCACGATGTTATCGGTAGCTGGTGGTTTTTACAGCCATTGAACCGGTGGAACCCTCAACGAGTGAACACGGTGAAAATTTGAGTATTTCGCGAGAAAAGATTTTCACCCTTACTTTTGCGACTCCACGTTGTCACGCATCGAGATTTTCACTTGTTGTCCAGTGAAAAGAAACGAAAATTAACTAGCAATATAGCCCAACTTGCTGTGCCATTAATCGGTGTCATTTCAAGTGAGGTGACATCACCCAGAAGTGCAGAATAAGAAGAACTTCTATGCAGATTTTCTGAATTAAATGTTCATGTTTTTATGGTAAGAATCCTAATGATTTTTATGAAAATTTTGAAAATCTCCAACCAATATTTAAAATAACAGTTTTCTGGTATCTGAATGTGATATGAGTACTACACTACATTTTATATACTGCCCATCCTTGCATATCAGTCCCATATGGAAAATCGGTATGTTCAAAAGTTTATTTCCGATTTTTTTTATTTATTGTGCTCCCTAATGTTGGTCCCGGGTTGGCGGTTCAATGCATAGGACGCTGGTCTTACAAGCCAGCTGTCGTATGTTCGAGTCCCGACCTGGAAGGATTCTTAGTGTCAGTAGGATCCATAGTACTAGCCATGCAATGATTCTGTACGCTAAGAATCGGCTGCGAAGTCTGTTGAAACGAAAGGAATGTAATGCCAAGACTTTGCTTTGCTCCCTAATGCTAAATCTTGGTATTATTACATGAAATATCGGTAATACACCTTTGCTGTTCCAATATTGCAACAAATGAAATTATTGAAATTTTGCACTGAATGGGACTGATATGCGGGTACTTTAGCATATGGGACACAGAAATGAGTTGATATTTTTTATATTTTACTGAACAAACCCTCAACTTTAATTGCAATTTCTGAGAGTATATTGAGGAAAGAATCCATTCCTCAAGCTAACTCAAAATTGGCGAAAATCGATATGAGACTGATATGCGAGTATGGGCAGTATATGAATCAAATAATTTTTACTGGATTGTGCATTAAACAGCTTTAAAATGGCAGTCCATCAAAACCTACGTGAAAAGTAGATTCCAACCGCAACATCATAGAGCTAAGGCAGTGTGTCTTATTAAATATGTTATAAACAAAGTAGGGCGGGAAATATTCACATACCTTTTCACGTAACTATGATTGATACTTTTTTTAAATGAAGAAAAAAATGAAAAAGATGCCAGTTGACAGGTCTGGTCCTAGGCGCGAATGTCAAAACCCCTTGAATCAAATTGATTATTTTTCGGAAGAACTGTTTTGCAATGAAAAAATCTCGTCAACGTGTAAACATATTTCTGTGAAGTACAAATGGTCGGGTAATCGATCCGAAAAAACAATTTACCCGTACCCGACCCGTACCCGAGTGAGCGGTAAATTTTTTTACCCGTACCCGACCCGTACCCGAGTGAGCAGTAAAATTTTTTACCCGTACCCGACCCGTACCCGATTGAAAATAAAAATTTTTACCCGTACCCGACCAAAAACCCGTCGGGTACGGGTACGGGTCGGGTTTCGGGTAAAATACCCGATACCCGACCATCTCTAGTAGAAATAGTTATTTTGAGTGATAGTGCAGGCGACACGACCAGACACTCCGTATAAAAATTTGCATAAAAAGTGTTTTTTATTGATTTACCACCAGTTATCAAAAATTGAGCGGCCCCTTGAATATTATAAAAACAATCTTCTCAAGCAACACTGTTTTGGTTGCTACAGAGTAGTTACCAAGGAACCTAGCTATAAATAAACAAACGATTAAAAATTTATGAAATGTTTTTCAGTTATGTTTGTGCGGCCTCTTCGTTTCAAGAGAAAAAGTAATTCCAGAGAGCATTGCGATCGTGAAATTACATAGTCAGTGCTAGCTAAACAGAAATCAAAAGCAGAAAAAGTAAGTGATAAACCTTTTGAATTGAAATTTTGCTTCGATAAATGCAAAACATGGAGTATACATAGCTCTCGATAGCATTCGAAACAATTCTCTTTCTCTTGTTTTTCATTCAATTAATACGGGTTTCTACTTCTTTTAGGTCACAATCTCCTAAAATGAACCTAAAATTGGACATGAAAAGCGAACTTGTACTGTCATTGCCACCCATTTCCATTATTGCTAAAACGCAACCATACGATAAAGATTAGATATTACAGGAAACCTATCAATTGAATGGACCTTAATCATGATGCAAAAGGCTCGCAGTTTAAGAGCACTTAGTGCAGATGCCGGAAATATTTAAAAACACTTTATGCTTTAGTATGTATGCTATGAAGTAAAAATATTATATGTAATTAGATTTTGTTCATTATTGAATGCTCAATGTCTCTCGCAATTGTAAAATACGTTGTTATGTCGTAAATATATTTAACCGTATTGATCTGATTGAATAGTCTAGATAATCTTGTCTGGTAGTGATTGCGAATTGATGATAATCAATGTAAGTAATCCAAAATAAACTTAGTGTTAAATATCTTTGGTTAAAATATGTGCCATGCATTTAACTATAATTAAAAAAAAAATCTCCCATCGAATTTTCGCAGAATTTTTTTTACCGGATAGATAGTCCATAGCAAAATGGGGACATGTTTTAAAAGAAACAGCAATATAGGACGAGTGCTAATTATCTCCAAAATAGTGCAAGTGTTATGTAGTTTAGTAGTGAAACGTTTCGCTGAGAACCAGGAATAAAGATATCGCTATATTTGCGCTAGCATTAGTACCGAACATTGAGCGTAACTTACTTTTGATGTATTATTTCTCACTATTTCTGAATAATTTCTCACTATTTCTGAATAAAAAACAAAACTTTGTTTGGTATGGAAATTAGATTTGTTTACATTCCCAATCATGCCTACAATCAATGATAACCATGGCTATAGTAACCGTTATTCAAAATCAATAGTTTTTGGCCTATGTTGCCAGTTACTGAAAAAATTTAAGCAAACTCGTTTTGACATTACGAGTTACTGGCGGGTAGTTAAATTTATGATACAGTTTTGATAGACGAGTGGCAGGTCGTGTCGTCGGTGCAGGTGTAGCAAGTGTGTGTTTAGTGGTGAGAGTGCTATTTATTGAATAATATTGATCCGCGAAACTAAAGATGCTCTAGCGGCGGAAAGATCGTGTCATTCAGACTGAAGGTCTAGGATTGGTCTGCAGCGGACCCATTCGCGAGTGTTTTTATTTTATTTTTTCAGTTATCGCATTTCATCTCGCGTTGCTGACAGCAGAGTGAGTAGGAGAAAAGGGATACTGGTGAGATCGTTCCTTGGAGATATTTTATATTTTTCATACTTATATTTCTCCTGAGTATCGAAAATCAGGTTTTGTTGAGGTCATATTGTTTACCAAATCATATCCGGATCTCTTTTCCTCCCTACTAACAAATCTCCTATCCCGTGCTCGTGGAGATACAGTGGTACCCGCGGTCTCTAGAAACAACGACTATCGGACTAACATTCCTTCCTTTTCCTCAGTAGCACAGCCTTTGGTCGTAGCCAGCGTCGTTATTGACCATTTAATAAGAAGTTAGTGGGTATGTATGAGTGAGTGGGTATGTACAGTGAAAATGATATGCTTCTTGCAAGCTTCATTTTCTTGGTTCATTGTACATTTATAAAATGATCAACCTCTTGACACCGACGTGTTTTACGGTTGACTAGGCAAATCCTGTCAACTTAGAGAGAAGTCAGTCTAGTCAACTACGCCATTGCACGACATCCCATTGAACCAGAGATGCCATTTATACAGATTTATCTGTATTATACAGATTTTTACATGCCCATACAGATTTCATACAGAATACAGATTTTGTACAGGTTTTTTAAACTCAATACAGATTTATACAGATTTTTAAAAAAAAGGAAAGAATAAAATAATTTTGTTCATCTGTGCTCTCTTTGGTAGTAGTGACGAGATGAGAGATTTGTAATCAATCGACGAATCACGAATTGATCTAAAAATCTTTAAATGGTGTTGATAGTTTAAGTTGAGCGTTGAGATCCTACATCAACTCACCAAGCCAACATTTTGAAAGTATATGAGATTGAAATTATGTTTTGTTGATTCTGATTGGTGATGAAAATTTGAAAATTTTTGGAATAACATTACCTCAACAAATTTTCATTGTAAATATTTCGATTTTATAGTGGATACAGATAAATACAGATTTTTCATTCTGGGTAATACAGATTTTCTATGAAAATATCTGGCATCTTTGCATTGAACATATCATGTCAATTGTATACCTGGGCAGCCATGGGCACCAGATGGCTACCAAAATTGTTTCAGTGACGCAAATCCAATTTGGCAAAACATAGTCGTCTGTATCTTAATTTGCCGAGTGTTTTCATCTTTTCACTTTCGCTGAAAATGGTTTAAAATTTCGCTACGATCAAGCCAATATCGTGATAGTTCCCACCAAGGGGAATGTGTAAAGTAATTCATTTCGTTATTGCGGATATAAGATTTATTCCACTTATCATTACTTGGACCTCATATGCATATTTGTTCTAGATATAACGAGACTATGAGAGCTTGCGGTTTTCATTATTTATTAAAAATTTTCATGAATAATTTCACAACGTACTGCTTGTGTTGTTTGGTTACTGCTATGACAACACGTAGAAAAATATCGTTGTTAACAACCGATAAGTTCATGTAATGTAATGTTAAAAAAGTGCACAAACCTAGGACAAGTAAAAAAAACTATTCAAAATGCAAACGACCCGCAGCAAGATGACGCAATCGCTCTTATTTGAAGCGAAACTTACACTGCAAACGTCCCACAGCAGAACTGTTTAATATGCGGATTGATGCAATACTGAACTGAACTCTTGATACTGGAACTGGAACTGACCTCTGGATCGGAATCAACCGGAATGATGCACTTGTATTACTTCCTGCTCAGTCAACTGCACAGGCTATAATGAGCAAAATATATCAAGTGTTAACCTTCTATACCTACCCAGGTACGAGAGAGGCGTCATGAGTTTTCTTCTTTGATACTCGTTGACACCAAACATTTCAGAAAACTTCAATTTTGTATTATGTGTGAATACGTCATACAACTGAAAATGTAGCCATAAATTGATGCTCATATTCTTGATGGCATGTTGCAAAAATTATGCTGATACGTTAAATACAACAAGAAATATTCACGATCAAACACTTATCACTCTCTCATAGGGTGAATTTTGAAAGGGCGTCCCATAGTAAAGTAAGTCGTATTCACCATATTTTATTTGATATATTATAATATTTAATTCGTACACATGATGATCGCTATCATGCATCAACATATTTCTCTCAAATAACTGTTACTCTCAACTAGATAAGCTGTTCACGCAATATAACAAAATCAATTTATTCATTTAAAAACTACTTCTGGCAGAACTCCGGCAAAAATGGCTGGCAGATATAGCCAGCCGTCTGGGGGGAAATCTGCTCGCCTCGTACAAGTGGGAACTAGCCAATTTAACAAAAAGTAACCTAACGTTTTCATTAAGTGTAAACTGAGAAACTGAGATACTCGTACCTTCCTTTGAGAAGTTTGAGCTCACTTACACTACGACACCATCCTATAAGAACTCTCTGCCTCGCCATCATCAATTGAGTGTGGCACAAAAACTCAAGAAGCAACACGACGAGTAAACGATTACGAGTTCGATGGTTGTGCTGTTTTGTATTACGGTATTTCACTAGAATCAATTCTCGTCCAATCTGTGTTTCATTAATTATTATCTGTTTCAGATCATTTTGGAAGTTACAAAGGACTGTTTGCCATACAAATCAGTAGTTTGATGAAGCAAAATTGAGAAATAAGCGTCTCGTACTTTATGAATTTACAATAAGGTTGACGTTTGTTTTAAGTGCAAAATGTTGCCCAATTTTTAGTGACTGTCAAATCAGCAGCCAGTAATTTTCCATCAGTAGCAAATAAAATCAGCTGGAAATATTCTAGCCGAAAGGAGGGAAAGTACGACTATTGGCTTTGTCAACGACGACGTTGGGAAACAAAAAACGGCAAAAACGAAACTTTCCCCGAAGAAGTAAAAAGAACGGGAAAGTGTTGCGCGAGCGGGTGCGAAACAGAGCATAAGAAAGAGTAGGAAAACACGGTGCAGTCTGGCGAAACGAGGGCAAAAGACAAGACATCTTTTTTAGCCGAGCGTAGAGTGTCGTTTGGGACGAAAAGGTAAACAAAACATTGACGCTATTTGATGGATTGCAATGTTCGGTAAATTTAGTAAATAACAGTTTTCCATTATGTTTTTGAATGCTACGAATTTTTCAGTAAATTAATTCTCACTTGCAGCATGTACCACAATTGTCGCATGCGAATGATATGTTTGCGGTTCACTTTTCTTCCTTTACTTATGTCCTTCTCTTGGTCTTCCAGCACAATCCGAATTCTACATACCGTTTGGTCTGATTTCGTTGGATGGCCGGTGAAGCACGGCATTCTAATCTGGACACAAAATGGACGATTTGGAAGCACAAGGAGATTTGGAGGATCATTCGCGGGTAATTATTCACATCGACATGGATTACTTCTATGCCCAGGTTGAGGAAATTCTGAATCCTAGCCTGAAGGATAAACCGGTCGGAGTAAAACAGCGGTTCAACGTTGTGACATCCAATTACATTGCACGGGAGTACGGAATTAAGAAAATGATGTTGATTAGCGAAGCCAAAAAGCTATGTCCCGAGCTGTTGCTGGTGAACGGTGAAGATTTAACTAAATATCGTCACATGTCTGTTAAAATCAATGATGTTATGCACAAATTTACTCCCAATGTAGAGAAATTGGGATTGGATGAAAATTATTTGGACGTAACGAAAGAGATCAACCAACAGCTTGAACAAGGACAGAATTTGGATCAATTGCAGAACGTGCAGGGTTTGATACACCCACCAGTGGAGGAACAGGGTATTACGGATCGAGAGGCATTCCAGAGGGCATGTAGTTGTGGCTGTGATCGAAGGCTGATATTGGCTACTCATATGGCAAAAGAAATTCGGGAGTGTATTTTCCGCGAGCTTGGTTTGCGGTGCTGTGCTGGAATTTCCCACAATAAGCTCCTGGCGAAGCTTGTTGGTGGGGTCAACAAACAGAACAAACAAACTGTGCTACTGCCCAACTATGGTAGCAAGTTTGTGGCTTCGTTGGGATCAGTTAAAAATTTGACAGGAATTGGAGAAAAAACGGCGCAGCTCCTTGATGAGTGTAACATCAAATCGGTTCGTGAGCTACAGGAGGTGCCGCTGGAAACTCTCAGTAAGCGTTTTGGTGTCGAACAAGCTAACAAACTGAAAGATATCGCAATCGGCAAAGATGACGCACCAGTTAAGCCAACCGGAAAGCCAAAATCGGTTGGGTTGGAAGACTCTTGTCCTGCGATTTCCATTCGTGCAGATGCAGAGGAAAAATTTCGGCATTTACTGGTTCGGCTAGTGAAAAATATTGCAGATGATGGTCGTGTTCCGATAGCAATTAAGGTCACCGTTCGGAAGCATGACTCCGTGAAAAAGTCCAGCCACCGGGAATGCAAGCAAGAAAAGCTTTTGCCGTCCAACTTCCGACATAAAGACGGCAAGCTAGTGCTGGCAGAAGGAGCCCAGGAAAAAATTCTTGCCACAGTTATGAAAGTATTCGAGCGCATGGTTGACCTACGGCAACCGTTCAACATTACTCTGTTAGGATTATCATTTTTCAAATTCCAAGAACGCAAGTCTGGACCAAAATCGATAGCGAACTTCCTTATCAAGAAATCCGATATCGAAGTACAGTCGATTACGAATCTAAGCAACGAATCGCTAACGTTAAGTGATAGTTTTACTTCCAATAAATCCTTCCCTATGGCAATGGACTGTGATCAGATGTCGAACGCTGGTTTGTCGGATTCTGCTTCTCTTGCATCTCTATCCGGTTCGGAATCGGATGCCGAGCCATCGCCCAAAAAATGCCGTCGATTGGTCACGTTTCTCGATCACAGAAAAATCAGTCTTCTAGCAGCCAGCGAAGATGATCTCGCATCTCCCAGTAAACTCAGCGTTGCCGATCTTCGACTAAACTCGAGGGAGTACGATCAGGAAGCTTCTAGCGCATCGGACATTCCAACTAGCTCAAAATTGGGTGGTTTTTTCAAAAATCATCTTTCCTCGTCTACACCGTCGAAAGTGTCGTCTATATCAACCGCCAGTATAAGCAACAACAACAACAACAATAGCAGTACCCAGATGACTACTGGTACTGGTACTGATACTAATTTGCCTTCGAACGTTGATCCGGAAGTTTTCAACGCACTGCCAAGCGATGTTCAACAGGAGTTGCTCCAGAACTGGCGACTAGCTAGTCCTGCTCAACCCTCCAATTCTTCAACAGCAGCAACGTCGGCAAAAGCCAGCAGTTCAAAAAACACACTCCATCGATACTTCGTTAAAAATACTTAACGTCGGTGCTCTCTGTTCTTAAATTAGGCATAGAATCAGTTTTATTTATCAGAAAATTCCCAAAAGATAGTTTTATTTTTCGTTGCTTCTTCGTCCCCTACTTTCGGCTGTAAATACTATTATATGTATCACATCAGTTTCCATTGATTTTTTCTCCTCTAGTATTTTCCAAGGTCTAGTAATTTATCTGAAAGAAAACGAATCAAATCTGCTTAGTAAGTCACTTCTGTGGCAATAATGCGTAGAAACAGAACCTGCTAGTGGTGTGCTGTTCAAAACAGATTTTTTTTAAATTGTAAGATAAGAAAAGATCAATAAAATGGACTTTGTGGTTCGTACTGGATGGCAAGCATCCAGTTGATACATTTATAAATCAAGGATTTTTTTTCAAACCCGCTCTTACTCCTCAATCAAGGATTCTCAACTCAGAGAACATGATTACATGTTTCTCATTGATCACATTTGTATAAAGTTTAAAGCGCTGAAAGAATTTTATTGGTTTAACGGTTACAACGGTGTTTCAAAGCTTGTAGCAAAATTACAAACCATGTAACGTCTGTTTATCTTCGAGTTGAATGAATATTTGGATTTATGACAGTTTATTTATGATCACAACTGCAATCAGATTGGTTTGTTTGCATCACGAAATGCTAGTTGTGAGTACGATTCAGACGATCAATCAATTTCGGCCGACGTCAAAATAATTTCATACCTTTTTTGACGTAGGACTACGTCTTCCCTTACTGTACTCACGTGGATGCTGGTGCCTAAAACCAGAGTGACGACATCTCATCCGTAATGTTGGCAACAATTCAAAACATTTAATCCGAAATGTTGGCAGTTTACATTGAATTTGACAGATCGTTTGTCCCTTGGAACAAAGCAGTAATTCAAAGCGAACAGTTTTCGTCACTCTGGTTTTAGGCACTCTCCCACATTATCGAAATGACGGAATGCGCAATGAATTCTTACTCGACTGAATGATTTTTCAGTGCTCGATCAGTTTAGTGCTAGAATTTTCGCCTGAATTGGCTACTCGATCAACCCGGTTGACAGTGACATTGTGTGTTAGTGTCAAATTTAGGCGACTTAAGCCATTTCATTTTTTCACACTCCAGCTTAAGGAATGGATGATGCTGACTAAGGTAGGCCGAAAATTATCTTACAATCCAGAGAAATTTAACAGTTTATGTATAAAGCATCGATAATAAATAGTACTCGATCGATATACATTCTAGTACTCGAGAAATCAATATTACACTGGTTTCTGTTTAAAAAAATGTTGATCCGAAAAAACATAACCTTACCCAATTTCACACATTTCTGAAGATTTTCCATGTTTAATCGTAGTTTACACTACAAAAAGTAGTTGTAATCACTTTGAAATCGATTTTCTTCTACTCTGAGTGTACTTTTATTACTGATATCTATTTGTACTATTGAATACAAATAGATATCAGCAATAAAAGTGCACTCGCAGTAGAAAAAAATCGATTTCAAAGTGATTACTACTACTTTTTTAGTGTCAACTACGATTAAACATGGAAAATCTTCAGCAATGTGTGAAATTGGGTAAGGTTATGTTTTTTCGGATCAACATTTTTTAAACAGAAACCAGTGTAATATTGATTTCTCGAGTACTAGAATGTATATCGATCGAGTACTATTTATTATCGATACTTTATTTGGTATTTCCAAACTAATATTTCTCTTGTAAATTTCCGCTCAACGACTACGAAGAAAACTGCTTTGCGTTATTAAAAAATGACTGTTTTTTTTTAAGATTGTGGACCAACTCGCGAATTATTTTAACTTTTAGTGAAATTTGACAGTCGAGCGGTTATTTTTTGTTAAGTCGAGCGGTTATAATTTGTTAAATTTATCTAAAACTGCGGCCCATTTCAAAGACTGACGGATGGAAAATTACTTGGGTTTATTTTGCACTGAAAATAAAAGAAATCAAGTGATATAATAATTGTTATGAGGAGAACGTTAGCAAAACTTCGAAATAAAAACATTGAAAAATTTTATTACGGTTTTTTCTTTGACTGAATGTATAAATAGAAGAATGTTTTACTAATAATCTGAAATTTAATTTTTTTCTTTGCAAGATTTTTTTTAGTGTCGAAAATAACTATCGAATCGTCTAAAATAATCATGCTTCCGAGCAGGGTTACTTTTTACAACGATTAAATAACTGCTCAACTGTCGAATTTTAACTAAAAGTTTAAAATAATTCGAGGAGAATGTTCGCTAATGAATTTTTCACAACTGATTTTTTGCCATATGAGATCAGTTTCAGTGAGAATCGCGCTTGCAAAAAAATCAGTAGTGAACTTTTCTTCAATGAGTTTTCTGATCGATGATATTTCTGTCTGAAAATCACGCTGATTTTAACTTTTGGTTAAATTTGACAGGCGAGCAGTTATTTTTTATCGAGCAGTTCAAATTAACCAAAACTGCGGATAAAATTAATACTGCCCTCTTAGAAAAAAAAAACCTTCAACGGTGGTCCATCGTTGGTCCAATACGTTGGATCATTGGTGCAATGAACGTCCAATCAATCGTTCAACGGGAAGCCAACACGGGACTTTCGTTTGCCGATTTTGAAACAGACCGTTGAACCGAATGCCATTTTTTCGATCAACATACCCGGCAGACAGAGGTCCATTGTTGAGCCATTTTTAATATGGGGAGTTGGAGCCCCGTTGAACTAGTTTTACTGGAGAATTTCTAAATTTTTTTCTACTTCTTTTTTAAACTAACACTACCTACCTGTACAATTCTTCTACTTCACGTAGAATAACAACAAATTTTCTTTCTATATGAAGGTAACACCTAATTTTGACGCTATTTTTGCTTGAGAAAAAACAACAAACCGACCCAGCAAACTTTCGTGCAGTATGTCGTTCAACAAGTGCTCAACTACAACAAAATAGAACCGCCTGCCAAGGGCATATTCAGGAGTGTTCTAGTTCTAGATGCATAATTTATGTCAGTTTTAAAATTTAAATCTAGAAATTATAACAATATAAACTGGCAGTCCCAGCAGCGTTTTATCTGTGTTTCAAATATAGAAAAAAAAATAGAACGGCAATGTATACCAGTTTTAAATTTGGCAGTAGAACTGGTCGAATAAATAAAACTAAAACGGATTGCTGAGGGCATATTCAGGAGTGTTCTAGTTCTAGATGCATAATTAATGTCAGTTTTAAAATTTAAATCTAGAAATTATAACAAAATAAACTGGCAGCCCCAGCAGCGTTTTATCTGTGTTTCAAATATAGAAAAAATAGAACGGCAATGTATACCAGTTTTAAATTTGACAGTAGAACTGGTCGAATAAATAAAACTAAAACGGATTGCTGGGGATACGTTTGTTTCAGTTTCATTTACATTATAGACCACCCATATGAATCTTGCAGTTGCTGAATTTGCTCTGAGGATACGTTAGTTTCAGTTTCATTTACATTATAGACCACCCATATAAATCTTGCAGCTGCTGAATTTGTTCTAACCCGCATAGCGTTTTGACTACCTGTGCAGCCATGGCCACCAGACGGCTACCAAAATTGATTCAGTGACGGTTGTCAAATCCAATTTGACAAAACAAAGTTCTAAGTTAGCCGAGTTAGCCGAGCGTTTTCATCTTCTCACCTTCGCTGAAAATGTCAAAGATTTCTATGTGGGAAAATCCTGGTAGATACTGTTGTATCGTTTGAGTTGTATATCTGGCAGCGGTGAGGCAGTCGGTCACCAGAATGTCTGCCAGCCATATTTTTCCAGCTAGTAGCGTTTAGTCAGTCATCCGGCAGCTATGCGTATGCGGGAAGAGGGTAGCGGCGACGACACGACCAGGCACTCCGAAGAAAAATCTGAACAAAAAGTGTTCGTGAGTGATTTACCGCCAGTTACCATAAATATAACGACCCCTCGATAATCATGGAAATAAACTTCTTGAGCAACACTGTTTAAGTTGCTATGAACTAGTTACCAAGGAGCGCTATAATAAATAAACAAATCATTTGAGAAAGTTGTGAGACTTTTATATAAATTTAAATTTTGTTTCAACGTTCTTTTTAGATATGCGCCGACCACAATAGTACAATAACCAAATCTGGTACTAGAAGTAGTGTTGCGACAGAAATGCGTCATCCTATATCATCCACAGCTACCCATTAGCTCTATCTTCAGTGTAGTCATCTAACTCATCCACATCACTTTTGCTTAACATACTGGCCCTTATTACCGGTTTCACTACACGGTGAAAACCAAGTGAAGTGACTGTGACCCTTATTATGGGTATCACTTCACGGTGGAAATAAAAAAAAAGTGAATGTATGTCCTTATTACGGAAGACGCTTCAGACAAAAATAATTACTTGGATGAAGTTGATGTCATTATTAACATCACGCCACCAAAATTTTGTTGAAAAATTAGTTTTTTCCACCATAGTGATCACTTCACTATGCGTGATACTGGTAATAGGTAAAATCAGGTGAAGTGACATGTAAGTGAAGTGAATGTGAAAGTGGAAGTGAGAACGGTAATAAGGGCCACTGTCAACCAACCCGGAAGTTAGTATCAGTCTTCACGAAATGAAAATGAGACTTTATTGTTAAATTGTATCCGACACTCTTTACATTCGACTACTTCAACAAGTTCCAGCAGCCTTACGGTAGACCGTAGTTACAGTCTGTTTTCTGTTTGAGAAACAAATAATTAAATTATTTGAAGGAGACCTGTTTGCACTCTCTAGCTTCCGATGTGCACTTCAAAACCTATAATTTCGATCAGATCTAATATACTGAGAAATTTGATTCCCGTGCTGTTCAAGTGCCTTTCATATTAATCAAAGTATACACGCACTTTGTGAAGACCTCAAATAACTGAGAGTAGAAGTAGAGGAGTTTCCAAAATATGACAGCGCATTGCTTCACAACATGTATGCTGATTAGCAACGAGGGTTGAACGATTTGGAACAAAGGGCGAATTGAAATGGTTTTACTTTTTTTATGCTTTTAATACCAAATTCTGATGATAGTACTGATAAAAAGTTTCGCAACGACGGATTGAATGACTGCAAAACTTTACACCATTTAAAAACTCATTTACATAGCAGAGAGTCATTATAGATCTAAGTATGGTTGCGTTGAACTATTTAACAAACATCCATGAATATTGAATTGTCTGGAAGTCATTTTTAATATGTTCGAGAACCAGTAAGCCTTAACGAAGACCTCTATCCGATTAAACTAAATAATAATTCCACTCGAGGCAGTTTGTTTTGTTTACATTTCCCAAGTCTTCCAATATGCAGTAACCAAGGTTATGGTAACTGTTATTTAAAATCAATAATCTATCAACTTGTGTTGCCAGTTTCAATAGTTTTTCAGGCATTTTCGTTTTGACATTACCAGTTACTGAGGGGTAGTCAAATTTGCGATACAGTTTCGATAGACGAGTGGCAGGTCGTGTCGTCGGTAGCGGGATTATGCTCGAAAACAAAAATCTATAGCACTTCATTTAGGTAATTTCATTTACAGTGTAAATTTTGTTTTGCAAACCTAGGACAGGACCAGACAACTGGCTTCTTTATCCAGAAAAATATTTCTCTTCTTATTCCGGTTGCTCCCTGCTATAAATAATAAATGCCTCGCGATCACTGTTGCCAGTAGAGATAATTATTCATTCTGAAAACTTTCTCCCCTTATAACATGCGATTATTTATCATTTGAAAACACTTAGACAAATGTTATATCGGTCAAAAATATAGCTCTGGATTCATTTTGATCAGATGTTTGTTTTGAAGAAAACGTTTAGTTGAAACAGCTTAATAAAATTTTTCTAAAACACTCAGTTTTGGGTAATTAATTTTTGCAGCTTTATTAACTAAAGTATTCAACATATTTTATTTGAGAAAAATAATAACATACAGAAGTATCCAAAGATTCGGTGCTATTCTCAACCAACATAATCAATATTCTCGTCCATATCACACTTCGTGATTTCAGGCTTTTTCTTTGTATCATCCAGTGATTGTTAAATGTACTCGTATACTTTCCGCATTGACAGGACTTAAAAACAAATTGAACTTAAATCCTATTGAAATTAATAATTTAGAAAAGATGACACGAAAAATAAAATATCTAATATCTCGTGATTGGTTGAAATTGACATAAGCAAGTACAAGTTGTTGAATTGTGCCTTAATATTATATTATATTATTGAATAAAAAAAAAAAAGTTGTTGAAATCAATATTACTGCAGGGTAGTAGAAAAAGTGTCAGTATCGTCGGCAACAATGTAGCTTGATATTGGATATTTTATTTTTCGGGTCATCTTTTCAAAATTATTAATTTCAATAGGATTTAAGTTCAATATGTTTTTAAGTCATGTCAATGCGGAAAGTATACGTGTACATTTAACAATCACTGGATGATACAAAGAGAAAGCCTGAAATCACGAAGTGTGATATGGACGAGAATATTGATTATGTTGGTTGAGAATAGCACCGAATCTTTGGATACTTCTGTATGTTATTATTTTTCTCAAATAGAATATGTTGAATACCTTAGTTAATAAAGCTGCAAGAATTAATTACCCAATTTTGAGTGTTTTAGAAAAAAAAATTTAAGCTTTTTTAACTAAACGTTTTCTTCAAAACAAACATCTGATCAAAATGAATCCAGAGCTATATTTTTGACCGATATAACATTTGTCCAAGTGTTTTCAAATAATAAGTAATTGCATGTTATAAGGGGAGAAAGTTTTCAGAATGAATAACTATCTCTATTGGCAACAGTGATCGCGAGGCATTTATTATTTACAGCAGGGAGCAACCGGAATAAGAAGAGAAATATTTTTCTGGAAAAAGAAGCCAGTTGTCTGGTCCTGTCCTACACGCTTGAAAATAGTTACTCAAAAATGAGTAAGATCCCACTCATCTATAGAAAAAGTGGAACAACTCTAATTTAGAGTAACTCCTTAGTTACTCAAATTTGAGTTCTTCCACTGGAAACGATTTTTGGGTAAAATCTACTCATTTACTGAGTAATGCTTTATTTGTCCATGAGCCAAAATAGAGTAATTAGTTAAATTCTGGTAGAAAATTTTTTTTCCACATATACCAAATTTGCATAAAATTGCTCTTTTTTATTGTATTGTATTAAAATATTAAGTAATTAACACGCAATACATAAAATAATCATACTGTGTTTACTTATTATTCCGATTTCTAACTAGAGATATCATATCAAGTGGCGATCGCTTGGAATTGTGTGTCAATCGTAGCTTAACAAACATGTCAGTACTGCTCAGACGCCAATCAGACACTTGTTCCTCATGAAAGACACACTTGAGCATATGTGTTTCCATTCTGAAGCACAGTACGGATCCCTTCTGGACACAATGACTGCGTCGATGGCACAACCAAGAGGACAGTCTAAAAATTGTGGTTTTTGCAGACACAACACCGTTTGTGTTAAGCGACTCACTCTTGAAATACGCGATCTCACTAACAAAAAATAGAACTTGTTGCTACAAATGTTTATTACAACTTTTAGACTGATCTTGCGAATAGTAACATAAAACGAGTTTTTGAGTTAAACTCAAATTTAGAGTAAGAGTTACTCATTATTATTTATGGTAACTACTCAATTTTTGACGTTTCCATGTATCATTTGAAAATGAGTAACTGGTACTCAAATTCTGAGTAACTTTTTCTAAGCGTGTAGGTTGCAAACGAAAAACATTCCTTGTGTCAAAATAACTCCCTTCAGGATTATTTTGTTTTCAGTTCTAGTTCCATTGCGAAAGTATTACTATGGTAAGAACGCGAATGATATTGAAAAATTGTCCTAGTTGTGAGTTACAGATTGCAATTGCTTCCAAGCGTTGCTCTTGTGGTTATGTATTTAACGGGGGACGTCAAGCCAATGCAGCATACGTTCCTCCGGCCTCCGTTGGTCGGCCTAAGTCAAGTAAAAAAGGAAAATTAACTGCTGCCGAATCGCGGAAAGCTGCAGCGGCTGCTGCACTGGCCGCATCATCTCAGGTTCAACGACGCCGAACTGGACGAGTTCGACGTGAGAAACCAAATTACTACGATTCACTTCAGTATGAAAAGAAGAAAAAGAAATCTAAGGTAGGCATTCAACATTATAATTGCACTTGCACTATTTAGGATAACAGCAAAGGGATACTCAGATTCTACCTAAATGGTACAGTTTCTAAGTGTTTTGTATGTCCTCTAAAATTAATACTATTTCTTGCAGAAACCGACAAGATCTTCTTTGTTCAAAGGTAAAGAAGGAAAACAAACGCAGTTAATTACTGCAAAAGAAACTCAAGTCTCAAGAGCCAATAGACATGCTCAACGACGAGCGAAAAAGGAAGAAATCGATGGTGGTGGGGATTTAGCAGCTAAGTAAGTAATCATAGTCATACATAGCCAATTCTCAAATCTGCAAACGAGAGCCTCTCTTGTTTCCTTTTTAAAATGCATTTTATCAGAAATAGAGCTCTTACGGGTCATTGACATTTTTTTCTTTCTAGTACGATTAATGAACTTTCAATACCGAACTGCGTAATTTTCCAGTCATTTATCCATGCTGGAATCCATCGTTAAATAATTATAACAATTTTTAGTCGTTCTTGACAAGTTATAAATATATCATTTTGTTACTATAAACTTTAATATTTTCAATGATTAGAGATGGATTCTAGTAGAAAGCAACAGCTTCTAGTAGAACTATATTTCAATGCAATAATATGTTATTTTCTTTTTGCTACAGACTTCCATTGGAAAAGCAAGAAATCGCACTTCTCATTCTATCAGAAATAAACCGAAAAATTGGTTCGGTGGTGTGGAAACAGCCATGAAAAAAATCGCGCTGCATCGAAATTTTATGTATCATAGTTTATTTTTTGAATAATTTTCTATATAAGGTGTATTAGATAAGCATTAGGTACAATAAAAAAAAATACAAATAAATAAATCAATTTGCATGTATATTTGTAAATGAATCGTAAAGAAATTTTTGCTAATGCTTGAATCCTGGTCCTGCTCTTTATTATAATTTCCCTGTACTTACTTGAGTACTTATAATCAGAACAATTGTCTGTTCGACGTCTACATTTCAAAAGGGCATACAAACAATTGACAGATTCTCTTTGTTTACCTTCTCTTTCGACTATATCTGCTTTATTAAACAAATGTTCGTTGCATATTTGGTACTGTTAGAAACATGTTAATATTGTCTTTTAATCTATACCAGAGATGACAGGTAAAAATTTCAAATATCTGCAGACGGTCTGTAAATCTGAAAAAAAAAATCTGCAGTCAGCAAGTATGTCTTGCTGGCAGCAATTTCTCTATAAAGTATGACACGCAAAACAGACTTAGCGAGCAAAAAAAAAAGGTCGCGGAAATTTCAAAAGTCTGCAAATATAGACGAAAGTCTGCGAGAATTTCAAACGTCTGCAAAAGTCTGCGAGAATTTCAAAAGTCTGTAAAAGTCTGCACAACAAAAAATGACTATACCCCAAATCTGCAGATTTACAGACAAATCTGCAGACCTGGCATCTCTGATCTATACGAATATTTTGTAAGTACACGTCAAAATTAAGTAGATATTACCAAAAGAGAAAGTAAACAAAGAGAAACTCTCATTGGTTTATGTGACCTTATGAAATGTTGACGTCGTGTTGTGCTTTAATCAAAGACATCATATTAACAAGATATCCTGCTCTCACATTTACCGAACAAATCATTGGTATCATCCTTTTTTGCAAGCATGGCACCCACAGGCGAGTGCCATGCTTGCAAAAAAGGATCGCATCGAATCTCATACATAGAAGTAGGGGAGAGAAATGTCAAATTCGTGCGCGTCAAAATAGCAGCACTGCGCACCCATACAATTGACATGATATGTTGAATGTGATGTCGTGCGATGGCGTTGCTGAACTGAAGATTGATTTCGCGCCAAGCAGATAGGGTCTGCTCTAATATAATCTAATAGTGGCTTCAATTTGAGTGGATAGAAAAAGTGTGATTTGTAGATTACGTCACGTCTATGTGAAATCGGAAATGTTTGTCATATGTTCTACGAACTTGATCAATCATTCAATAGTAGCTTTCAAACGAGCCTAAGATTATTAAAATCGGTTCAGCCATCTCAGAGAAAATCGGTGTTCGTTTTTACGGAGATGAGTCACTTGCGTCCGTTCCGTTGGATGGAGATCTCGCTAGCCCCAACTAAACTGTGAAACGGTTCACAAGGATGGCGACCGGATTAGGACCAGAAGGATACGAATGGAGCGCTAACTTATTTGTGCTGTCAAAGATAAGTGTTATGTGGACAAGCCAGAGACAATTAAATCCTTGAAGGACTACATTCTTGCAGCCATAACTGAAATAAAACTGCATAACAGTTCGGCTGAAAAGTTCGTATCGTTTTTTTGCCAAAATTCGTTTTTATTATTCAACATAATTGCCATCAGAGGCGATACAGCGATTATAGCGACCTTCCAACTTTTCGATACCATTTTTGTAGTACGATTTGTCCTTTGCCTCAAAATAGGCCCCAGTTTCAGCGATTACCTCTTCATTGCTTCTAGATTTTTTACCAGCGAGCATTCTCTTGAGGTCTGAGAACAGGAAAAAGTCACTGGGGGCCAAATCTGGAGAATACGGCGGATGAGGGAGCAATTCGAAGCCCAATTCGTTCAATTTCAGCATGGTTTTTCGTTGTTGTTTTTGATCGATTGTGAGCTCACGCGGCACCTATTTTGCACAAAGCTTTCTCATATTCAAATATTCGTAAATAATATGTCCAACACGTTCCTTTGATATCTTTAGGGTGTCAGCTATCTCGATCAACTTCACTTTACGGTCATTGAAAATCATTTTGTAGATTTTTTTCACGTTTTCATCGGTAACAGCCTCTTTTGGACGTCCACTGCGTTCATCGTCTTTGGTGCTCATATGACCAGTACGAAATTTTGCAAACCACTTACGAATTTTTGCTTTGCCCGGTGCAGAGTCTGGATAACACTCATCAAGCCATTTTTTGGCATCGGCGGCACTTTTTTTCATCAAAAAGTAGTGTTTCATCAACACACGAAATTCCTTTTTTCCATTTTTTGCACAATAACAAAAGTAGCTTCATTCAAAATGCAATATCTCACAAACTAATAATCAGACAGCTGTCAAATTTATACACGTATCTTTTGAAGGTTGGTACTAACTGAAAATGGTATGGATTTAATTCTAGTGGCGCCCTCTCATAGAAACGATACGAACTTTTCAGCCGATCTGTTACAATCGAAAATGTACTAAAAAACTGGACCGATCGTATGACGTACTGCAAGACCAGCCGAGGCAGTCATTTGAATGAGATTATATTCCACAATTAACCAGAATGATTGTACTTTAATATGAAAAAATAAATTTTGAAATCGGATGAACCGTTTGTGTTTTATTGCATGTTTAAAAAACCTTTCTCATATCAATCTTACTATCCTACATAATACTGTGGTATTCTTCAAAATAATTTTCTTCGATTATTAAAACAATACCCGAAATCGGTTTGTTTGACTGTCAACTGATAAAAACTATCAATTGGAGAAGATTTGAGGTCGATTTAGAAAACTTTTTATGGTTTTTCGCCCTTTTCAGTGATGGTATACATTTTTTAACACACTTTACCCTATATTTCCGGTTCCGAAAGTCGGATCCGGATGAAATTCAGGAATTTTGTATTGGATCACTAGACCCTTCATTTGAACCTAAGTTTGTGAAAATCGGTCACGCCATCTACGAGAAAAGTTGGAACACATATTTTCATTTTTTTGCAAATTTTATCCCATAACTCCGGAACCGGAAGTCGGATCCAAATAATATTCAGGAATTTTGTACGTGACCACAAAACCTTTCATTTGAATCTAAGTTTGTGGAAATCGGTACAGCCATCTCCGAGAAAAGTTAGTGCAAAAAAACGTTACATACACACATAAGCACACACACACACACACACACACTTGGGGCAGCAGGGACCATGTCTAAGGGCTTGATGACCCCTCCCCCGGCAACTGCGAGTTGTAGGGCTTGCCTAGGATGCGGTGGGGTTTGGCATTGGGCTCTGCTAATCCTCTACACAAAGCTGCATGTATCCGCAAGCAAGTCCTACTAAAGCGATCGTTTGCCGCTCAAAGTGCACAAGCCCAGCGGGAGTGTCAACTCGGCACGTTAGGACTAACGCCAGTGAGGTCCTAACTATGGCATACTGGCTACCATACCATCCATGGATACGATACGGTAGATTGGAATATATAGAGAAACTAGGGCTGACAGCTGCGGTATTCTACTCCTTCAGTAAAGCAGGGTAGAACCGGCTTGAAATGGCGAGTAGGCTAATGCCGCAGCTGCCTTCCGTCCCATAAAACCGTGGCAGGCCTTATGGCACGCCGTCTCACTTTCAGCCACCTGGTTGGGATGACTGGGTGGAAGTAGGTTCAGATGCCCTTTTCCTGATTTGCGCTGATCCGGCTCTGAGCGTAAAGCCAACCCTCGCATGGCCTCACTGCACCGCATAGGTAACCATGGGATCATGATAGCGACTACTTTCGGCTGGGTTTGACGGTAGCCATAAGGGGGTCCCATATAAAATGAGCTTTACATCAACAACATCGGCGTCGAGTAAGGAGGTAAACCCTTTCGCAAGAGGGGGTTTGAGGAGGTCTCCATCCAGAACGGGTGCGAGAGAGGAGAGTGATGTGGTAGCTGAGGAGACGAGTGACAGCAATGTCCATGTCAAACCAGTGAACCAGCCTGAGTCCCAGGAGCAAGGGAAGGAAATAATCAAGCCGAGTATGACAGCGGTCATAGAACAACTCGACGCGATAATTGAATTCGCGCAGGAGAAATCCAACATCAGCAAGGAGCTGAAGGCGAACCTGCTGAAGCTACGTAAGGCCGTGAACGTAGCTAAAAGGGACCAAGAGGCGTTGATAGTGCGGCTAGAGGGTGGCGGAAAGTCGGAGAAGTGTTCTCAAACAGAGCCCTTCACCTTCGATACCGACAAAAAACAGGAGGCGGTTGACTATGCGCTCCGGCTCACGATTGAGCGGAATAAACAGCGCCGGAAACGCGCCAGGGATTCTCCAGGAAGTAAACGCCTGACTCCCAAGGCCAAAAGGAGCAAAGACCATGGCGGAAATGATGGGGCGAAGGAACGTGGCGAGGGGCTCAACCCAAACCTCGGCACTCGAACCCCGGATCCGAGCCATGTAAGCGAACCCGGCGAGAACCCATGGGTGAAGGTCGCCAAGAAGAAAAGGGTCCAAAAAGATGCTGGGCCCATTCCCGTGAGGAGGGCTAGG
The DNA here is from genome assembly GCF_030247185.1 of Malaya genurostris. NCBI lineage: Eukaryota > Metazoa > Arthropoda > Insecta > Diptera > Culicidae > Malaya > Malaya genurostris. Next base: position 67,249,218 of record NC_080570.1, on the reverse strand, counting down.
GACAAAGGAGAGGCTTTGTTGGTTAAGGCCGACAAAGAAAAGTACGCCGATGTGCTCAAGGCCATGCGGAGCGAGGCAAAGCTAGCCGAGCTTGGCAAAGAGGTTCGCAGCATCCGTCGTACGAAGACGGGAGAGATGCTGCTCGAGCTTAAAAAGGGAGCTCAGGGCGGAACGGAGCTTGTTGCGCTTGCCCAACAAGTCCTGGGCCACAAACCACGTCATGGGCGGACCTACTTGTTCAACAAGTGGAGGGAGTAAAACAATATGCAAGTAGTACAGCTGAACCTAAATCACTGTGCAGCTGACCAGCAATTGTTGCACCAGTCAGTGACGGAATGGGGCATTGATGTCGCGATTCTCTCGGATCCCTATCACACACCGGTAGATAACGGGAACTGGGTGTCTGACGAATCCAAGACGGTGGCGATCTTGACGACTGGTCGATAGCCAGTGCAAGAGGTGGTGAAAACACAAGCGGAGGGAGTAGCCATAGCTAAGGTAAACGGAGTTTACTATTGTAGCTGCTACGCTCCACCGAGATGGTCAATAGACCAGTTCACTCGGATGGTCGACATGTTGACCGCAGACCTGGTTGGTCGGAAGCCGGTGGTGATAGCCGGAGACTTCAACGCCTGGGCAACGGCTTGGGGCAGCCGCTTCACCAATAGGAGAGGACAGACGTTACTGGTGGCCCTCGCCAAGTTGGACGTCGTGTTAGCGAATGATGGACTGAAAAGTACCTTCCAGCGGGACGGAGTCGAGTCGTTTATCGACCTGACTTTCTGTAGTCCCGGCCTAGCTAGAGATCTTAATTAGAGAGTTGATGATGGCTACACCCATAGCGACCATCTAGCCATTCGCTACACGATCGGTCACTTGGCGAGAAGCACAAGGAGGAGTAATATTCCCAAAACTCTAGCGTGGAAGGTTGCTAACTCCGACCGCGAAATGTTTTGCGCCGCCCTTGAACTGGAGGAGCACAACGCGAACCTGAGAGGGGATGAGTTGGTCGCTACCTTGTCACGGGCGTGTGACGCGACCATGCCTAGAAAGGCTCAACCGAGGACCAACAGACCACCGGTCTACTGGTGGAACGAGCAAATTGCACGCCTTCGCGCATCCTGCCTCAGGGCTAGAAGAAGGATGCAAAGAGCTCGATCAGCGGAGATGAGGATGGAGAGGAACACGGCGTTCAAAGCGGCGAAGCTAGCACTAAACAAGGCCATCAGCGCAAGCAAAAGAGCCTGTTTCGACAAGCTATGCGAGGGAGCCAACTTCAACCCATGGGGCGATGCCTACAGGATGGTGATGGCCAAAACGAGAGGGGCGCTAGCACCCCCTGAACGTAGTCCGGCGAGGTTGAAGGAAATCATAACGGTTCTCTTTTCCCACCACGACACGTCCCCCTGGCAGCCAGCTCCACTACCAGCGAATGAAGTCGTAAAGGTGACGAACGAGGAGTTGCTCACTGCGGCGAGATCGCTCGATACAAAGAAAGCCCCGGGGCCAGACGGTATCCCGAACGTGGCTCTAAAGGCGGCTATAATGACAAAACCGGACATGTTCAGGGAGATCATACAGAGAAGTCTGGACGAGCGTATGTTCCCAGACATTTGGAAAAGACAAAGGTTGGTACTATTACCGAAACCTGGGAAACCCCCAGGGGATCCTTCGGCGTATAGACCAATCTGTCTGATAGACACTGTGGGTGAGCTCCTTGAGAAAATCATCCTCAACAGGCTAGCCCCCTTCATAGAGGAGGCAGGAGGACTGTCCAGTCAACAGTACGGGTTCCGCAGAGGCAGGTCGACGGCGGACGCCATAACATCGGTGGTAACCACGGCGGAGGTAGCTATACAGCGCAAACGACGAGGGATCCGCTACTGTGCGGTAGTAACGCTAGACGTCAAGAACGCGTTCAATAGTGCTTGCTGGGCAGACATTGCTGATTCCCTACTTCGACTAGGAGTACCGGAAGGGCTGTACAAGATTCTGGAAAGCTACTTCCAGAACCGAGTATTGCTCTACGAGACCGACGAAGGCAAAAGTAGCACTCCAATCACGGCTGGAGTACCACAGGGATCTATCTTGGGCCCGATCCTGTGAAATATAATGTACGATGGAGTACTGAGGTTGAGGCTCCCTCCGGGTGTCAAGATAGCCGGGTTCGCGGACGACGTCACGCTGACAGTCTACGGCGAATCCATCGAAGAGGTCGAACTGAGTGCATCACACTCAATCTGCTTGACGGAGGACTGGCTGCGTAGCAGGAAACTGCAACTCGCGCACCACAAAACAGAGGTGATGGTGGTAAACAACCGCAAATCGGAACAGGAGGTGCTGGTACATGCCGGAGATTGCGTGATCCCCTCCAAGAGATCACTGAAGCAATTGGGTGTGATGCTTGACGACAAACTCAGTTTCAGCAAGCACGTTGAATACGCCTGCAAGCGCGCATCAACAGCGATCGCGGCGCTCTCCCGTTTGATGGCCAACAGCTCGCCTGTGCGCTCCAGTAAACGAAGGTTACTGGCAGGAGTGGCAGTTTCGATCCTCAGGTACGGCAGCCCGGTATGGGCGTCAGCACTAAATGTAGAACGCAACGCACAGATGCTGGAGAGTACGCATAGACTGATGTGTCTTCGCGTAATCAGTGCATACCGCCGGAGCGCTACAGCATGCGAGGAGACAGGAACGCCCGTAGGGCCTCCAAAGCCGCTTCTCTACGCAGATGGCAACAAGAGTGGGACAGCTCAACCAAGGGCAGGTGGACACATCGGCTCATACCTAGGGTCTCGAGCTGGTTAGATAGACCTCACGGAGAAGTGAACTTCGGCCTGACGCAATTCCTCACAGACCACGGGTGCTTCAGATGGTACCTCCACAGGTTCGGCCACGCGACATCCCCTGTATGTCCTGGCTGCCCAGACGAGATCGAGACGGCTGAACACGTCTTGTTCGCATGTTCCCGTTTCGCGGCTCAAAGGAGTGAGCTACTGGAGGCATGCGGCAGGGACACCACACCGGAAAACCTGATCCAGAGAATGTGCCACTGCGTAGAGAACTGGAACGCAGTGTCGACCGCGGCATCCCAAATTGCGGGCATATTGCAGCGAAAATGGAGTGCGGATCAACGACAGATCAGCCGCGTACCGAACCAGGCTCAAGAGGTATCAGCGAATAAACGTCGGTCCGGGAGAACCTTCTTCGTCGGGAAGCTCTTCGTCGGAGTAGTCTAGATCCATCGTCGGGGACTAGACGAGTAGTACGTAAAACTGCTAGGATCGTCGGGGCACCAGTGAACCGGAAGCTATCCTCCAACCGGAATCACTGGATCGACCCAGGCATCCTCTCGGTCGGGCGTTGACGGGAATCGAAAGCGTCGGTTTCGGGAGGGCCTCCTTCGTCGGGGAACTCTCCGTCAGTGTAGGCTAGATCCTTCGGCGGGGGCTAGTCGAGTAGCCGCCACAACACCGATTCGAGTCGTCGAGGCGCCAACGAACCGGAAGCCATGCTCCAACCGGAATCGCGGGACCGACCTCGGCACTCCATCGGGTGTCCCGTGTGGTGTAAGAGACTCGGTGTCGGGAGATTCTCCTTCGCCGGGGAACTCTCCGTCGGAGTAGTCTAGATCTCTTGTCGGGGACTAGATGAGTAGATCGTCGCGTGGTACCGATAGGATCGTCTGAGCGCCAGTGAACCGGAAGTCACGCTCCAACCGGAATCATTGGATCGACTTAGGCATCCTTTCGGTCGGGTCGTAGACGCGTACCGTAAGCGTCGGTTCGGGAGGACTTCCCTCGTCGGGGAACCCTCCGTCGGTGTAGACTAGATCTTTTGGCGGAGACTAGTCGAGTAGTTCCGCGACGTAGCATCAGTTTTGGGTCGTCGAGGCGCCAGTGAACCGGAAGTTACCCTCCAGCCGGCATCACTGGACCGACCTCGTCATCCAACTGGTCGATCCCTCGAGAGCAGGATGCTAATCCCCATTCTGCATAAATCTGGGGAGGGTGCTGTGAGCACCAATAGCCTTCCACCCTGAAGTAATACCTAGCGGTGGTGCCGGGGAGGTAGGGTTGGAGATCCAAAGTGTTTTAGTGGGTAGTTCCAATCAACAGTTGGGTAGTCCTGTGGAGAGTCCCACACTCCGTGCGTAAATGCATTTCACCTTGTAAAAAAAAAAAAAAAAAAGTATGGGTGTGTAATGTCAGAGACATAACTGGATGTCGTGAATACGAATATGACACGCTTTATTTATGCTTCCGAATTCGAATTGGTAGTTCATCGATTGTTTGAATTGTGCAACTTTCCCCTCTTTCATTACTAGAAATTTAAACGATGCGCCTAGACTAAATTACAGATTAGTTACATTAAACATTCTGAAACGAAATTAAATATTATGAGATAAGCAGTATAGTTCTTTATAATAAAAAAATGGTGGCTCTGAAAAGAAATTTTTATGAAAGCGTTCGTGATGAAGAGTGACGATTTGAGTTAGTTCAGCACGCAGACTCTGAATTCTAAACCCATATTCCAGAACTAAGCTCTAAAACTTGAAGACGATTTTTCGCCATGACTACCAGAATGGGTTTTATAGAGTACAGTAAAGTAAATTTCCGCATAATTCTTTAGGAGTATTATTATGGTTCTAAAAAGAACCGAATAGAAGAAGTCTGGAATAAAGAAGTGGATCCTGAGTTCAAGAACTAAATTTAGAACCAATAAAAGACTCAGAATCCAGTTTCAATTCTAGAATTGCAATTTCGAAACTCAAATTAGTTCCGGAATACAGTTCCAGAATCCAGTTTCAGCACGCAGGCTCTGAAATCTAAACCTATATTGCGGAACTAAAATCTGAAAATTGAACTTCTCGTTACGACTACCGAAAACCAGGTGATGGCAGGTGCTCTCTCCGTCGCTGCTCCCGCGATGGCAGTCTTCTCGCCTTGAAGACCAGCAAGCGAATGAAAGTTGCTACCTGAGCGTTTGAGGTTTTAACCACGCAGAAGGTGCTCTCTCCGTCGCTGCTGGTTGATGGTTTAACTCTCGCGATGGCAGTCTGCTCGCCTTGAAGGCCAGCAAGCGAATGAAAGTTGCTACCTGAGCGTTTGAGGTTTTAACCACGCAGAAGGCGCTCTCTCCGTCGCTGCTGGTTGATGGTTTAACTCTCGCGATGGCAGTCTTCTCGCCTTGAAGGCCAGCAAGCGAATGAGAGTTGCGACCTGAGCGTTTGAGGTTTTAACCACGCAGAAGGCGCTCTCTCCGTCGCTGCTGGTTGATGGTTTAACTCTCGCGATGGCAGTCTTCTCGCCTTGAAGGCCAGCAAGCGAATGAGAGTTGCGACCTGAGCGTTTGAGGTTTTAACCACGCAGAAGGCGCTCTCTCCGTCGCTGCTGGTTGATGGTTTAACTCTCGCGATGGCAGTCTTCTCGCCAGCGATGCCAATCCTACGGATTTATCCGTAGATCTACGGTTTTCTGTCTTTTCTACGGATCTACGGATAGACCACTCAAAATCTATGGATTTGACATAATTTCTTCAAAAAATATTTACTATTCATTTTTTCTTATTTCTCTAGATACCAAAGAAAACTAATTGAATATTGTGACATCGTTGGTGGAGATATTTTTTTCCTCATGTCTAATTATCAAACATCTATCGTCACCGATTACTCAGTCTGTCTTTATCGCTTAGAATTCCAAACTGTGAATTTCACGTGCCTTTTGATTTTATTTTTATATTTGGTGTTTACTAATTTTCATTCTAAATATGTAGACGCATTTAGTGTGTTGTTTTGTCTTTATTGGGAAAGATGTTTTGTCAGTCGAAAGAGTTCCGCACGGAAAGTTCGTCTCAATGGAGCATATACGAGCATAAGTAGCATAAGAAGCCTAATCTACGGATTTGACCTCAGGGAAAAGTGGCATCACTGCTTCTCGCCTTGAAGGCCAGCAAGCGAATGAGAGTTGCGACCTGAGCTTTTGAGGTTTTAACCACGCAGAAGGTGCTCTCTCCGTCGCTGCTGGTTGAAGGTTTAACTCCCACGACGTCTGCTTCCATCGAACGCACGAAAAGAAATGATCGATTTTCACCACGGTTCCCCTTTTATACGCATTCAGTTGAAGATATGTGCCTGACTACCTCAAAATCGTCGTCCTTGCGCGAAAAACCCAAGCGAAAGTAAAGAGTTTTCCGCATTCTTTTGAAATTTTGAGAAAACTTAATGTTTGAGTTGTTTGTGGTTATCTCACACTGTTCAAAATATTATCCTAAATTCCTGATCATATTTTTGATGAAATGGTGAAAGAATTATGTTGCTACCATTAATACAAGTCGAGATATTCACGATTAAGTTCTGCCCATTCTTCCATATGGCTAATTTTGAAAAGGCACCCCATAGTAAAGTAAGTCGTATTCACGACAAAAACACACACACAACTGAGTCGAATGGTATATGACACTCGGCCCTCCGGGCCTCGCTTCAAAAGTCGGTTTTCACAGTGATTGCATCACCTTTCTATATGAGAAAGGCAAAATAAAGTTACATGGCGGACCCTGTATATGTGTACTTTACTGCCGTTTTTCGCATAACTGTCCCATATCACTTTCGGTCAATTTTGACTTTTTGCTACCAAACGGGTTTATATTGAAAACAAAAAATCTGGCAAGAAAAATATTAATATTAAGTCGAATTGTAGCATCTTTAATATTCTACGCATAACCTTCCCACTGAAAAAAATACAAAATATTTTTATTATGGTGCATAGAAATACACTGATTTAGCTATTAAACATACTATTATAGATTCATCGCCTTTTCAGTAGAGACTATTTCGTACACTTAGGCAAAAAATATATGGAATTTCATAATGATTTTGTATAGTTTTTAGCCACAAGAATGAAATTCATATGAACTGTATAGGAACATTGTGCGCAATTTCTATTACAACTATAATTTCTCTCATATATCTGTGGAATTCATAAGTTGTTGGTATGAAAACTATAATAGTGATAGATGAGATGTATATTGCAGAGGTATATTTTTCATATGATTCTTATGAAATTATGATTTTGGTGATTTTCACTACTCAAATTGCCTGAGTGTAGTAATGTTTTCAAAAATATTTTAATTTATTCTTTGGCACAATCGTTTGCAAAGTCGACAATAGTGTCGATTCCTCGAGCTGATTTTGACCATGTAAAATAGTAAGACAATTTAACTTTTTTATCAGTAATTGTTTTCTGTTGTTTTTTTTTAGAACAGATTGCAATAATTCAAATGTCTGCCATCAACCGTGTAGCCGATTTCGAATCAATACTCTCTTCTGTCTGTCTGTGGTTTTTTTATTTCTCTATAAAGTATGATACACAAAACTGACTTGGCGAGCAGAATGAAAATAGCGCGGCTAACTGAAAATGTTGAAAAAGTCTGCGCAAAACTCATTTTAAAAAGTCTGCATCAAAAAACGTCTGCAGCACTTTATAAGAAATCTGCAGACCTGACATTTCTGTAGCGTAGTGAAATCACAATTTTAGGTACATTTCCAGGAATAACTGTCCCATCATGAAAAATAGCTATAATTCAATTTACAAACGAAAACATCGACAGGCAAAAATAGGTTGTTCTAAGTAAAGTTTTTGATAAAAGAGATTTTTTTTCATTGCACCATTTTGCTCCAAATAGAAATGTAGGTTTGACTCGTTAATCGCATCACTCTCAGTTGTCTATTTTGGAATGTGGAAAAATCGGGCCTTGGAATGTGGAAAAATCGGGTTTATGACGTCGAAATCCGAGAGAGATGTTCTGGAGGCATTCGAAGATTTTCATGTGATGGTAGATCGGGCTCGAAGCAAAGCCTAGGTATTACACTCCTGTAGTGGAATTTGACCTTCTGTTTCAACAGACTTCGCAGCCGATTCAGAGTGTACAGAACCATTGCATGGCTGGTGCTACGAATCCTTCTAAGGTCGGGGCTCGAACATACGCCAACTGGTTTGTAAGAACAGTGTCCTATGCAGTGAACCGCCAACCCGGGACGCGGGCTCGAAACTCTAGATAATACGAACCTGCAACGAGAAAGAGTATGTAATCCGAAGATATTTGAAGATCAGCCTGGAGTACGACATCAGACCACCAACGATTACACTCCAGAGCAGAATCCCAAGCAACCAGATGTTCCACAATTACTGAAAACATCCACTTTCTTGCTGCTTAAAAGTACGCGTGGTACTTTTGGCAACTTGTAAGTACAGAACAAGCTCCGTGTGAACTTTCTCGCTGCATAGAAGCTGAACAATGTACTATAGAAGTTCGTTCGGTTGCGTCGCGCAAACTTTCAAGTGTGGATAATTACTCATAAAACGAACTGCTTAAAATTCAATTCATGAACTTCGTAAGCTACTCAAGCCAAATCAATCACTTTTATCCGAACTTTTGGTGTGTTTAGATGGCATAGCAGAACGATCGAATAGATCGATTGCGGAGCGGGCTAGGTGTATGCTTTTTTGAAATAAAACTACCACGATACTTTCCTGGCCAGAAGCTGTTTAGACGGCCGTGTATCTGCTGAATCGATCACTAACCCACGGTCACGGTGCCACACCGAAGCAAAAACGCAAGAAGCCTCGAGAAAAACAGCCGGACAAAATTTGTTCCGCAAATAGTATTAATTTTACGTGTGCTCAGTGGTTTATGTTGAACTGTTAGGTGGCGTCAGCAGTACAACATAAACTGCTGATGCACTAAAGAGCCGAAGGCGAAACGTTAAAATTGAAATTAGTTTGTTACTTATGCCGAACCCGCTGTTAGATTTGAGTTGCTGTGCACTGATTAGTCTAAAAGGCAACATTGGGTTTAAAAAAAACAAAAATTCTGGAACGTCACATTAATTATTCTTTGAGAAGTGATGTGTTTTCGCTTATGAACAGCTCCCGAAAAATCGTCTTTCTTTGAAGATTTCAACACGACGCACCGAATTCGTTCCCGACGTTAAGTCGTTGCAGTCTCTTGTTTGGTAAGTAAACAATGAATCATTAATCATCTTGATGCGATACACATGCTATCAGATATCTAATTCATGAAATAGTAACAGCTCAGAAAGTATTTGGGTGTTATAAACTATGCAGGACCTGCTTCCAAAGCCATTTATCTTTGTAAATGAAATAAAGAGAGAGAGAGCGAAACAAACAACTTCAAGGCCACATACTGTTAAGCTAACAAAATAAAGTTTCACTGGCCGCCATGAAATTCGAGCAATTTTGTGAAAATGGTAATGTGGTAATGTCAGACTTAGAACTTAGACAAATGTTATCAAATTAAACTAGTCTCAAATCGCAAGGGTTATTGTACACGTAGGGAAATGGCGCTTGTTTAAAATAACATAACAGTAGATATTCAAATTTGATATATGTTAATTTCAAGTTAGAATATGATTGTATCAAACATCTACAACTATCTCTGTTTAAAGTGAATCAAAATTTTGGTCTGGTTAAACGAAAATAAAACAATTGTTCCATCTGAACATGTCATTTTGCCGATTACTCGACTTTTAATCAACGGTTGGTGATAGAATCGAATACAGTATCTTTGTTTCGACTCTAAGAACCTAATTCACAGAAAAAATAAGATATATCTATCTTGACCGGACTGAAAGGGCACCGAATCATTGCATAGTATAAAAAGTAATGTACCAGGGCTTGTTGGTGGTGTATAAATTATTGATATTTTTCAAAATGTAATTGGAATTGGTAAAATTACATAAATCGAAGGAAAAATGTATCTAAAACAACCCTCCAAAATATTTTGAGAGAAATCATTCTACACTTCAAAAGCTTGATTTTAACACAGGAAACAGATATACAGGCACATGAAGTGTGTATAAAATTTACTCAATCTGCATGGCAAATACATACAGATGTCACCACGATCGACACGACGTGCCACCACGATTTGGGCACAGACTAACAGACATGACAGTATGAGTAAATTCTTATAAAAATAATTTTTCGTGATGCACTAGTTCCACCTATATTGTACTGCGCGAACTATTTACTATCTGTACACCCCTTGTGTTATGTAAAAGTTTTTATACTAGTTGGTTTCCCCTCGTTTGTCAACACCGACCAGTTGCTTGCAGGGATGCCTGATTTCATAGAAATATTTGAAAATGAGTCGTCACAATAAATTATTGGATTACGTTGATAATATGTTATAGGGTAAGGGCTCCCTATTTCATCTCATTTGTAAGGACGTCGCCTTCAAACACCGATTAAGCCACTAAAATCACTGTAACTATTTCATATTACTGCTTCATTCGCCTTGCTCCACGTTGAGAATAGATTCACATTTCTTGAAAATTCAACTAATATTTATAAAACAGCTAAAAACACTAAGGGCATATTCAGGAGTGTTCTAGTTCTAGATGCATAATTTATGTCAGTTTTAAAATTTAAATCTAGAAATTATAACAAAATAAACTGGCAGCCTCAGCAGCGTTTTATCTGTGTTTCAAATATAGAAAAAATAGAACGGCAGTGTATACCAGTTTAAAATTTGACAGTAAAACTGGTCGAATAAATAAAACTAAAACGGATTGCTGGTGATACGTTTGTTTCAGTTTCATTTACATTATAGACCACCCATATGAATCTTGCAGCTGCTGAATTTGCTCTAATGATGTTTTCACTACTCTGCTCCTAATTTCATCTCAATGGATTTTTATCCATCCTATCGTTGATCTTTTATTCATCCTATAAATTAGCAATGGCGTCAGCAATCAAAACAAAATATGCCACTATTACACTCTCACCCGCATACGCTGCCAGCTGGAAAAATATGGCTGGGCAGACATTCTGGTGACCGACTGCCTCACCGCTGCCAGATATACAACTCAAACGGTACAACCGTACCCACCAGGATTTTTCCACATTATTATTATTGGTAAAAACTTTACTCGTTGAATTATCTAATTAATGGGGCAATGGCTTACGGAGATCTAAAGAACTATCTTTTAACATCATTTTATTAGTGAAAACAGATAGAACAGATATAGACTTTCAATGCAAAGTAATACATATTTTCTATGAAAATATCTGGCATCTCTGTGCACAGCCGATGAAACACACATACTTCACAGCGTTATGTTGGTGTATAGCGGAATGAAACCAGTGCTACTAGATTTGCCACAATGGTTATTTCATTAGTATTTAACACGTTCTTTCTGGTAATATTCGAAGCTGAAACAGTTTTATTGAAATATTAATATCAATAATATAATTAAACTTATGTCACGGATACCAAAAACATACTTTATTTATGATAATTTGAAGAAGATAAACAATTTTTGTTTTATAACATTATGAGATAACTTTGCAACTTTGCGAAACCAAATGAGATGAAAACAAAGCGCAATCAAGTGAACGAAGTGAAAAACTTTCATCTCATATTTTTGAAGACTTTTATTGCTTGTCGGGTAATTTTTGAAGTTTTTAATCGTTAACTAAACAAGTGGCAAGTGAACATAACTAATTATGAAGTTATCCAGCATTCAATGGTAGTGTAATTGTGCGAAATAGTGATCATGTTTTGAGACGAATCGATTAGTAGATATTCGGAAACATGACGAACTGTAAATCTTGAGACGAAAATGTGTCCTAAATTGAAAAGTGAGTTTATTTTATATGAAAAAAACGATCACCGAAGAATTTAAAACCATTTCTTTCAATAGGAAAGTGTGACAATAGCTTTTCAATTCATTTTAAAACATTTCACAGTTTGGTTCAGGTACGCTGTAAGATATTATTCATGTTCAAAGTAATCAAGTGAAGGGATGAGATGAAAATAGGAGCTCAGATGAAATAGGGAGCCGTTGCCCTATTTAACTTTTTCGCGATGTTGGAAGGTAACCATTTATTTGACTCAACGTTGTTCATCTACACTGAGCTAAATTTTCTTTTTCATATTATATGATATTCTAATGATTTTGCACTATTAGCATTTCCAATAATAGTTACAAGATGTGTTCAACATCATGTCAAATATATGAGATAATCTTATGAATCATAAAACTCTTCTTAACGTTATTTTTACAGGATTTCCATATAACGAATGAAATTTCCAGTCTGAGTCAAAATGATTGGCGCGTCTTATAACCATTACTAGATATCCGCACAACATACATTGGAACAATTTATGAAGCGCATATAATATTCACTTCGATTTTATTTAGATAGGTTCATATATACCATATGACTAGTTTAAAAAAAAATTTATATATATATGTATATATATATATATATATATATATATATATATATATATATATATATATATATATATATATATATATATATATATATATATATATATATATATATATATATATATATATATATATATATATATATATATATATATATATATATATATATATATATATATATATATATATATATATATATATATATATATATATATATATATATATATATATATATATATAACTTTCAATAGAGCTCATACGAATAGGAGGATTCAAGCTTTACTAGTATTCCGTTCGGTAAGGGAGCACCTCATGATATTTGCGAAAAAGAAGTGAGATCCCGAGACTGAAAATAAAAATGAATCTTACTAGACAGATAGAGTAATGAAATGTACCGGATATATATTTCATGGTCCGTTAACGCATATCCTTGAACGAAGTTGGATGAGCTGTCTTGTCAGCGATTTAAAATTACATTGAGATGCGGAACTTCCTGAAAAAAAAATGGTCTGGAGCAGTTGATGAATATCGGAGACACAACTATTTCTTCAGCTTCAAGCAGTACGATTCACGACTTCCATCGGATTTCCATATAAATTATATGGGATATTTTTATAACTTTCATTATGATAACGTCCATTTAGATTTGTCGTACACATTAAATAAAGATTATAAGTTTCCATATAATTTCTATGAATTATATTCTTCATATGATTCATATGACAAATCTAATGAATATAAATAAGATTTTCATTTCATTGTAGACTATTTTTCACTGTGTTGGTAGTTTTCACCCGAAATTAAGTGGCGGCAGACCAGAAGCAAGTAAATATTGTAACAAAACGGGTTCGATTTTGTATTGCGTTGGAGGATGAGAAGTAGGCACAATTATGTATATAGTTTTGGCAATATGTATTAAATCTGTATCCTGCATGAAATTCGCATGGACGTATACAAAACAATACATTACAGGTAATTCTGTATGAATGGCAACTCTGTTGGTAAATGAAAAAAATAAACACAGTCTAGATGACAGACAGGATGTTTTTGATAGGGTAACGTGGCGCCATCATGACACATGTGAGTACTGTCCCAAATAAAGGAATATTCGAAATGACCGTTAAAATGATTGAAGAATCTAATTTTAGTGTCATGTCTGTTAGTCTGTGATTTGGGTGCCGCTCTCACATGAAACACAATTTTGAGTGAAACATTCACTACACGTTAGATGTCTGTTTTTCTGTTGGTTAAAATGATAAGTTGTTTTTTTGTTTTATTCCGATCGAATTTTCGTGTGATTTATGCGACATGGAAAAAATGTTGTCTTCAACACTTAGGGAAATCGTGTGAAACGAAGTGGAACGTTTTGAAAGATCGCGACGAATAGTCGAGTAGGTGGCAGTAGTGTTTCCAACGTATAGCAAACTTGAAATTTACACAGGATTTTGAAAAAAAATTGTTCGCGCCTGTATATCTGTTATCTGTGATTTTAACAAACAAAAGCGTACACGCTAAGAATTAGTGCCTTTATTCGGTAATTTTTTTCCTGAACTTGCTGTAATCAATAGAAATAACCGTTATTGCGGTAAATGAATTGAATTTTACAAAATTTTTGCAAATTTTTACCGGACGATCAGTTTTACGGAAATTTTCATTGCAAAATTCTGTAAATAAATACACAAATCATACGGTAAATTTGAATAGTCGCCGAGTACGGTAAAAATCATACTGTTTGTATGGTAAAATTATCTTCTAAAAACCGAATTTCTGTAAATACTGATTGTCGTGAAAACTAACTGTCAAATAGTTGTTAAAAACTTTAGTAAGTGTCTTTTTATTAAACAAACCAAAAACAAAATTTAAGAGTTCGTCGAATGAATTCAAGTACAGATGCAAATGTTTTTAAAACTTTAGAAGTACTCAAAGCTTTTAGTTTACTGACAGGTAGAACATAATTTCATATTACTTGTACACTTTCAAAAAATACAAATTCGTAAAACCTAATCGTAAGTTGATAATTTGAGTAGTTTTTTGAAATCCGAAAATCCATTCAAATCTAGAATTTAAAAAAAAATGAACAAACACACAAAAAATAAGGAACCATTTGTTAGATCCTTTCGGCTTACAGTTTACGGTAGTTGTTTGACAATTCAGTAATTACCGAAGATCGGCAATCAATTCTATTGCCGAATTGATTACGAAAGGTCTAGCTGTTGAAAGTTCGTAAAAAATTACCGAATTCTGCGAAATATTTTTAGTATCTACTGATCATTTTGAGTCAATATCTTATCATTAATTTTAACTGCCAAGTTTATAAATTCAAAACACTACTAATCAGTGCTGTACAGCTACATTCAATCCAATTGAAATCGAATGTGTGCAAACACTGACGATTACTCTACTGCAGTGAACTTCATATTTTTACACACAATCTTCGCTGTCGCACCGAATGGACATCATTTCTGTATCGAGTTCAAAAATCGGTATAAATACCGATAAATGGATATTCATTCAAATCACTGACGATCACTCTACTGCAGTAAACTTCACTTCTACCGAAGGTCAGTTGAATGAGAGAGCGGCCTTTAAATGAAGTTCATGTAAACAATCGAATCGATTCAAGATAATGGATGATAGGTAAACCTGTCATTATAACTGAAATATTAATTACAAAATAAACGTAACATAAATGTTCTCTCTTTCCGTTTTCATTTTAAATATTTCGAAACACATCTCAATACATTTCAGACAATCGAAATTATCGATTTCAACTTGCTAATGATAATTGAAAACTCAATTGGAACCGCCACCCTCTATATATCATTATGGTCGGAGAGGGTTTTGTGTTATCGAATTGATGTTTATGCCTATTAATTCGCACTTTCTCACTAACTACAGTGAAGACAAGGAAGACAATGAAACAGGTAGACTACTTGTCACTACAAACTGAGCAAGCAAAACTTCAAGTGACTAGGTACGGTTATTCAACTGACGATAGGTGGAAGTCCGAAGGGGCGACATCTGGGGAATACGGCGGGTGGGGCAAGACTTCTCATTTCAGCGTTTCCATGTACTTTTTGACCACTTTTGCGACGTGAGACCGAGCATTGTCGTGTTGGAGGATGACTTTACCATGTCGCTCTTGATACTGTGGCCGCTTTTCTTTCAGCGCGTGACTAAGGCGCATCAGTTGCGTTTGGTAGCGATCTCCTGTGATGGTTTCACCCGGTTTTAAGAGCTCGTAGTATATTGTTATTCATCTTTGAAGGTTTTTTCTCTTCCACCATCATGTTTGTCTTCGACATCGAAATCACCATTTTTGAAACGTTGAAATCACTCTCGACACGTTCTTTTACTCAGAGCTGCATCACCGTAAGTTTCTGAAAGCATTCGATGCGCTTCAGTTGCATTTTTTTCGAATTGTAACAGAAAAGTAAAACCTCCCGCAAATGGCGAGAATTGGGTACATAAACAGACATTTTCGAGCGTGAATAATACGAAAACAAGAACAACTGTCACTGAAACGGCGATGACAATTCGTTAGGCACTGTAACACTCACTTTAAAGGCATTATCATCTATGTATTTTAACCAGCCTCAGCCGGTACAGCCACCTATCGGAAAACGGCGGAAGCAAAGTTGTACACCTGATACATTAAGGCAAATTTCCTTTTCTCACTATTTTAATAAAATTAATCATTGCGTGAAACTAAAATTTAGATACTATATTTTTTTCTGTATGTTCTCTCACTTGTAGAGTAACCATATTATAGTACGAATTACTCAACATACTCAACATATTGAAATCCATCGACGATGATGGATTGACTATATCAATTGCTATTTTTATCGACCGGCCGAATTCAGAAAAATCAGAATTTAACAGATATTTCAAAAGTAAGTATTGTTGATTTGGATATGTTTCTGGATGTTCGATTATAGAATAAAATAGTAATTTAGGTTGAATTTAACATATTCTTGATGAACTTTTTTGGAATGCGATTCCTTAAAAAAACAACGATACTAATATCAACGTAACAAAAGCGTGTATGTTAATATCATATTACTCTACTACTGCTGCCCTTATTACTAATCTATTTTCACTGACTGATATCCATCATTACGTCTAAGCACAAATTCGCAATATAACTTCACTTCTATTTCTTTGTGTACCTGAAAAATAATTGTAAAAATAGGGTAATTGTCAACTCGTTTACTCGTTTACATCGTAGGGGGGGGGGGGGGTATGGAATTGAGAAAACTTTTATTTTTTGCTCACTAAATCAACGATGGGGGCGGCAAAGTCTAGATTTGACTCGGGCGCAAATTTTCCTTGGTACGCCACTGTCTCCTTCGGTATAAAAACAACAACGTTGGTCTCGTACCACTCCTTCACCGGTGTCGCACGACATCAGATCCGACCAAAAAATAGTTTTATCATCGTGGTACCGGGCAACAGTCGTTTCTGGAGTCGCCTTCTTCTTTATATATCTGACCGTTTATGATTCCGTCGTTATGTAAGGATTGCTAAATTCACCGCACTTTCAGATCGCCTGTCACACCAAATATTGTTTTGCAAATTTATCGACCTTCTTCTACCGGAACATCCAGATGAAACTTGCCGATGAAAAACTCTAATTCGGGGACCTGCTCGGTGTCCCCTCTAATGTACATCGCGCCATCCATTACGAAACATTTCGGCTGCACCAATCACTCGCGGAACTGGGTCCTAGCGCGGGATTTGGCTATCGTATTCTGTTTATTGGTTCGTTACTTACCCATTAAACATTTTAAAAATGTTTGTGTAGCATTATGTCTACTGTTTGATTTTGACATTTGTTCATCAGTTGATCAAACGACATCGAAGCAAGAGAAGCAACGTGTCAGCAGTTTGCTCGTGCATAGCGAAAATCCGAAATACTAGATCTGGCCGCCAAGTTTTTCAAACAAGATTCATGGTTTGACATTACCAAGAGATAAGGAATGCGATATAAATGTATATTACAACATATCTCGTTTATAATCTGACCACTTGTACATTGCTGAAATTGGAGAGCAAAGTTGTGTTGAAAACCAATTTGCGACGCTTCCAAATGCAGATATTTTCTAACAATGCTAAATATCAAAATCGAATCCTTGTGCGAAATACGTAATCGATTCTAGTAGCTATATGATCATGATCAATTCTAATTACAAAAACATCTTCTACCTTAAAGTATGGTTCCGAAAATATGATATCATTGAAAAGTCCCAAACGGAAAGAGATATGTGCTTTTATTCGAGAATGAAGGAACAGTAGTGAAGATTGTACCATCTCTGTTTCATCCCAACCACGCTCCAAGTTTTTACATTTGAATGTTTGTTTTTTCAATCACAATTAAAATGAGAAAGTTCCACCTATTAGATTGAGGCACGCAATGGGAAAGATTTTCTACGATAACATTTAGGTGCATTCTCATACCCCACACCATTATTCTATATCTTCTGGCATAAACTTTCTCTCATGACCGGTCTGACATCCAGTTTTTAGCCATTTGACTAGTGATGTGAGTCAACGGAAGTGCAAAATAGTAACAAAGAGATACTATTTCGAGAACGGTACTCTTCTTTAATTGTTGCCAATCTTGACATCCCCAGGAAAAGATCCTTTTGAACCGGAAGCCCCTTCATGAGACGGTAAAACTTCATCTCTCTAATTGGATTGAATTACGTTTCACACTAGAACTTCCACGGAATGAAGCAATTCCACCTAAAAATCCTTAGTCGTATAAAAATCCTTACAATGTTACCTCTACACGTAGCGCACATCTTTTGTGTGACATCCTTTTACCAGTGAAGTGATTCCTTCACTCAACCTTGTGCATCTGCACAGTTTTGTGTGCCTTCGGGCTAGCTGACGGAAGTTATCTTGCTACGGGACATAAAAGTCAAACTACGCGAATAAAAAAAAGATTTAAGAATGAAGGACACTAAACCACAACTGTTCAAGCGGCTGCTTTTGCATTGAACCGGGACACAGTGGACCCGGGTGGAGCGAATTGAGGACAACAGTGAAATCTTTTCTTTTCTTCGCGATTTGAATAAAATATTCAGTATTAATTTTAATATAAACGCTATGCAATCTCTCTGATAATCTAAGTTTTAAATGCAGCTCGGAGGGTAGATTGTCATATTTAATTCGGCTTCAAATTAATTAGTCGAGATCGAAAAACTTCTTGTGTGACAGTTTGTATCCTTGGATACGTGGTGTTAAAAATGCTAAAGACAGTACTCAAAAACCGCTAGTGTTTGGTGCAGCCGGAATGCATCGTTATGGACGTTGAGACGAACATTAAAGTGGACACCAAACAAATCTCGGCCTACAGTTTTTTTCGTTTTTCCACCTGATTTATCCAGAAGAATTATTAAAACGCAAATTTGTCCGATTCGCCAATAGCCGTTCTTGATGATAATATCCCTTCAACCAACCAAGTTACTATTCCCGCTGCAAACCAAAGTAACATTTTTAATAATAATAAATACTTGTATAATAATAAATACTGTGTCTTTAAGGAACAATACTCTTTGCAAGCGTTTGAGTAATATCAACAATGTGCGCGTAAAAACAAATTCCGGTGCTTTTTTTCCTGATTTTAATCAATAAATCTTCCATATGGTTGAAAAATAAATTAATCAGTTCATTCTGCCTAAAATTGCAATTCAAGAAAAGCGAAAATCTTAGTCTAAAACTCTTCCGTTTTCCCTAAAACTGCTCCACTTATTTCAGTTCCCACTTACTTCCACTAACACATTTAATTAGCAACAAACACATTTCTGTATGGATTTCTTCTTGCAGAAATTATTGCGATATAAATATTTACGTACCTTCTATAAGTTAACCCGCAAAATAGAAATCTTCCATTTAACACGCGGAAGGCAATAGATATTGAATGTTATCAAAAAATATTTATTTTTCCGGAAAACTAGGGTAACAGAGGTATTTTGGCCCACTTTAGGATTGATTTTATTTTGGCCCACTTTGTAAAAATATCCCCCAAATATTGCAATATCTTTAAAAACCCCTTCCGCAATAGGTAATTTAATGTGATTAGCTTCAAATTGATGCAAAATGTGTTACTTAACATCGATAAAATCCGATGAAATCGATAAAGTTTGTTAGGTGGGCCAAAATATATGACGTGGCCAAAATACCTCTGTTACCCTACTTTTGTAACAGAAAATATTTAGTTTTGTTTATTTTGTGTAGGGCAATCTAATACAAATGCATTGAAGCAGTGTCGCTAACTTTTTTATTAGGGAATTTAAATCTACATTCATAAAATATAATCAATTTTCCATCAAACGTTGGTGAAAAATTGATCGAAACAGATATTTTATCCAAAATGTCAGGCTTAACATTCATTTGAGAATAAATTATTATTATAAAAGATTGTATGAAACTCAATCGTGCCAGCCAGTTTGATAAACTGGTTGCATTGCATATATGAATACATAGAAAGCCAGTGTTGGTGATTGCCGAAAATTTGACAGAAGCTGCTATATTGCTATCTATATTGTATACAACATTTTCAATCCGGTAGAAGATGCTACAAGAACTCGAGTCTCTCAATGCATGAACCAAGAGAGAATTTTTCTACATTTCTTTTCTCCACTTCATACTCTGAGTATTTCACGGCCCTTAAAAAAAATTATAGTCTGATAATTATCGTTGCTGGCTGGAATTTACCAAGAGAGAATCGCAAGTTGACAATTACGCAGAAAATCGAATCGATGATTCAACTTGATGATTCTCGTACTAGGTTGCAATAATTCAAAACCCTTGTGTGGAGCATGGACATAGTTAGAATAAGCGGCAATAGTAAAATGATTCTACCGCAATTATCAACTGTCTGTATAGAATCGAATCGCGAAACGAGAATAAGCGACCGTTTGTTGCTTCAGAGAGGATCCCCACAGCAGCGTGCTAACCTTTGATTCTCAGAAATGTCATCGAGAGAAATTCGCTCTCGCACTGGGGTCTCTTCTGCCGGGTTTTTGTTGTTGCGATGATATCCGTCTCTCTTTGATGGCACTGATTCAATCGTGTGAAGAGTTGCTGGTGAGCGTTCTTTGATACGATGAAAGCCATCCTTGGCAAGTGCATTTTTCCGGTTGGTTCAGGTCCAGAGCTTAGTTCCAGTATAAAGAATTCCGTTCAGTATTGAATCAATTGAGGGACATTTGAAGAGCCAGTTTTTCTTCAATAAAGCGATTGCGTCAATCTGCTGCTGGTCGTTTGCGTTTGAGTAAAGTTGATAACGATGGGGAACATCAGCCCTTCTAATGGCTTTAATGTTATCTTAAGAACTATAAAGATTGTTTCTTAGCAAATCGGAGCTCAAAATCATAAGCTTAGTGTAAATCTGGAATAATTTGATTAGCTTTGTGAACTTTTCGTAGTGCAAAATTCGCACTAAGCGAGTGCGAATAAAGTCAGCATTTGACTGCTTCGCGTTCGAAAAAATTGCATTTTGGCGCATCTGAATGCCAGAAATGAATTCCGTACAGCATTTTGATAGTTTCTTCCACTGAAATATGCAAATCCAAAATGAAACAATCGATATCAAAATATGTAATATGTCGCCCCTGGGCAACGTTTTTAAAGGGGGTGACAAACCAATCCTGGTGATTTTTTTTTGCTCGTCCAAGTCATCTTTCCGGAGATGGAGTTAAGTTGTTTTTGATCACCTAACCAACGATGGTGGCGGCAAATCTTGTTTTGCCCCGGGCGCCAAATTTCCTCGGTACGCCACTGAACACCCGCCTTTTTCTATGAATAAGTTACAGGTGCTAAAATAAGAAAAAAAAAGTGGTTTGTTATAGTTTGATTATATTTCATAGAATCCTTATATTGGTGCAACCGCATGAAGAAAGAACACTGCTTAAACACAGCATTTGACAGCGAACTAGAACCAAAAGAACCAAAAATTTCGGCTTCAAGCCAATTGTATGCAGATGACAATCGCACCACCGGGGTGATTACACGATAATTATTTTTGTCATTTTTAATGATGACTAAGTACTGCACCATATACGTTCATTAAAATGATATTATTTTTTAGTAATGACACTTTTATTTTTGAACCAATTCATTCCTTATGATTCCACGCATGCCATATGCAATGTTGTGAAGAAATTGTTCATCAGGTTGCTGACTAATTAGTTAATGTCACTCTATGAGCCAAGGTTGAAAGAAAATGCTTCATTTGGATTATTGTAATCTGTTGAGGAGGTTTTATGTCTGTTGGAGAACAAGTTTGACAGAAACTAACTCCTTGAAACGAGAGGATATGAATTGCAACTGAAAGTGCAATTTATATCGTTAAAGCGTTGCCTAGTTTGTTTATGCAAGTAATCTCTAACCCTGGCCCACTGCACGGAAAGAAGGATTCTTTCAGTAAGCTTTCTTGTTTGTCAACAAGCACGCACCGGAGCAACGACGGAAAGGTGAAATGGTGGAAACTATTGTAGATAAAACGAATGATGAAAAGACGTTTGCTTCAATTCTATAATGCAACTTCACGTCGCACTTTCCTCATCTTTGCTGTGTCCTAATGCAGCAATGGTTGCTGAACGCAATGAGTGAAGATCAGCAATACGAAAACGAATTATGTCAGACATACAGCAACTACCATAAAACGCCTTCAAGCTGTCCA
The DNA here is from genome assembly GCF_030247185.1 of Malaya genurostris. Lineage (NCBI taxonomy): Eukaryota > Metazoa > Arthropoda > Insecta > Diptera > Culicidae > Malaya > Malaya genurostris. The sequence continues at coordinate 67,227,265 of NC_080570.1, read as the reverse complement.
CTGCACTGGAACTGATTCAGCAGTGAACTGGTCAAAATGGAAACTTTTGAATTGCTCATATCAGAAACTCTGTTACATTAGACCGGTGGTTCTAATCCAATTAGTCTTGAAATCGTTTTTCGTATTCCGTGTCGGATTGGTAAGGAGCAAGAGGTTTGGTATGGGCGACGCCAGATTAGCTCGTATGATATCTTGGTTGGTAAGACACATTATAATCACGATGAAAACATTCTTATGCCAAGTTGAACATTTATTACCTTTTGTTATTGGCGTGCGACTAAGTTAACTTTTACATTAGCCTTTATATCAAAACATTGCGATTTGGCGTAATGAAATAAAATGTTTCACAAATAGCGTTAACTTTTCGTCTGCTTAGTGGTTCAAATTGATCTGTTTAAGTTTGTACTAATCAGTTTAATTTGAACTGTTCTGCACTAACGAGTTGAAGACGAAATTCTTACGTTTAACAGAAAACTTTAAAAAAATCACTCATGAGATGTTTTAACACCTTTATCAGCACTGGCCAGCTGACAAAATCATTACTGTAGTACTATCATAAAACAGCTTGAAATTTTCTTGAGTGATGTGTTCGTCAAAAAAAATCTAATTTTGTGTCGTAAGCTAACGGAAGCTTTAAAATACTTTCATTATATATTTATTTGAAAATTGTGTACGCAGAGAGCCTATACGCAAACCACATTTCACAGAACGGGCGAGTCAACCAATTTTATCCTCCAGTTAATTTCATACCATCTAAATAAGAAATGGGAAAATTCCCCTCGCATGAAACAAACCGGTATCAAAGCCATAATACGAATGCGTGATTTGAAGGCTGTCAGTTCCGCCAAATGGTGTCGTAAAAATTGCCGCACTGCTTGCCAGGATAGACGAAAACGTTTCAAGCGTGAAAGTGGAAGCTTTCCTCAATGAGACACTTTAATGGAAACACAAACGTCTGCGATTTCCGGTGTTAACAGCTTACTTGTGCATTTTGAGCAGCATGTAAATATACATACATAGCCGAAGGATGTGAAGTGTCGCTAGTTGTGCTAATCGTGCCGCTCTATTGAAGATAGTATGTTATAGTTATAATTATATGAGTATCAGACAAAAAGACGATAGTCCAGTCCAGTCAAAGATAACTTGAGATAATTAAGTACATATTTATTCAAGGATGATATAACATATACGCCTCTAGTGACTGGTATGAGTCATTTTTTGACAGTGTCAGTAGTATCGTAAATATGTCAGCCACAAGGCCATCTTGTGATCATGAAATAATGCTATGATGTATCTTAGAAGAGTCTGTACACACACGGTTTCTGTCTTTTGTTGACATTAGTAAAATGATGGAATGGGTAAACGTCAAACAAACATGTAAAAAATAAACGAACCATGACCATTTGAAGAAGTATTTCCATTAATGAAAGATAGCGTGCTTTTTTAAATGCATTCTCAGAATAATGAATATAGGTTCATTTCTGATCAATCTTCAATATTTATGCTTCAATATTTATATCTCCTTTTTCAACCACTCACAAGTAAACTGCACTGCCTATGGCACACAGTAGCCTGATGTCAGAGGCTGATATCACACTAGAATGCAATAAGGTCAAGGTTGTTTCCCCAGTACCACATGGGAACGGAGAACATTAGTGTTTGCAGTGAAGCAAGGTTTTATTTATTCAAATGCTTTTTGCCTCCTCATGCATGGCACATCAAATGATAACATGTTGTAAGCATTTGGTCATACCCGGCTTGGATCAGGACAAGAAAGCTGTTCAAAGCAATGTCGATTTATCGGGCAGGCAGAGCAGTGAATACTGTTTCGTAATTATGATTTCTTTCATGTAAAATCATCGAACAGAATCTTTTATTAAACATCAAATCTGAAAGGTATATTTCACTATGAAGTGTGGTTTTAAAACATAAGTTTCTTTTTTTTCCTTGGGGGAGAGACACACTTATTGCTATCCAGCCAAATTGAGGGGGAGGGTGCGAGGGTCAATGGTTCACCTTCTACGTCCTTGTCCATTGGATCGGTGCCACGCTGCTATTTGTACAGACGGTTTGTTTGAAGCTGAAGCAGACGTACCTCGTTGTACATTGATTGTAGTTGATGGTTTCATTTATAAGAGTGTTCGATTTTTGTTGATGACTGTTTCAGAAGTACGCGGATTGTTTGTGGGCTGTGTCGAGATAGTACCGTTGTCTTTGAGTGTAGATGAGTTCTTCTTCAATTTTCCTGGCAATGGTAACATATACTCAGCTGATGGTTATAGGTGACAAGCAGGGTTTGGATGAATGATGCATTGAAGATGAGTATACATGCTTCACGGCGTTTTGTCGTGAATACGACTTACTTTACTATGGGGTGCCTTTTCAAAATTAGCCATATGGATGAATGGGCAGAACTTAATCGTGAATATCTCGACTTGTATTAACGGCAGCAACATAATTCTTTCACCATTTCATCAAAAATATGATCAGGAATTTAGGATAATATTTTGAACAGTGTGAGATAACCACAAACAACTAAAAAATTAAGTTTTCTAAAATTTTGAAAACAACGCGGAAAACTCTTCACTTTTGCTGGGCTTTTTCGCGCAAGGACGACGATTTTGGGGTAGTCAGGCACATATCGTCATCTGAATGCGTATAAAAGGGGAACCGTGGTCGAAAATCGATCATTTCTTCTTGTGTGTCGGATAGAAGCAGACGTCGTGAGAATGATTTATAATTTGTTTTCCGGTCGTCGAGGGAGCGATATCAACCAACAGTGACGGAGAGTGCACCTTCTGCGTGGTTTAAACCTCAGACGCTCGGGTAGCAACTCTCATTCGCATTCTGAAACTGGATTCTGGAACTATACCCTGAAACTGATTTCAGTTTCGATATTGTAGTTCTAGAATTGCAACTGAACTCTGAGTCTGATCATAGTTCTTAAACTCAGCTCCAGTTCCTTATTCCAAAATTTCTATTCGGTTCTTTTTGGAATCATAATGATTTTCCTAAAGAATTATGCGACATTTTACTGTACTCTATGCAACCTATTTTGGTAGTCGTGGCGAGAAATCGTCTTCAAGTTTCAGAGTTTAGTTCCGAAATATGGGTTTAGAATTCTAAGCCTGCTTGCTGAACTGTATTCTGGAAAATGATTCCGGAACTGATTTCAGTTTCAAACAATTCACACAATCGATCAACTAAATGATATTCGAAACTATAAAAAAAGAGTGTCAGTTTTATTCGTATTCACGACATCCAGTTATGTCTCTGACATTACATACCTGTACTTTTTTCGTTTCAAAATTAATCATCACAGCAGCCATATAGGAAATACTATTCATTTTGTAGTGCGTGTGATGTTCGTACATATAATCGCATACCATAAAACGAATGAATTTAATCTACACCAATCGTCGGATGTCATTAAGGAGATTTTCATGTAGTTTTATGTATTACGGAGTCCTTATAATGCGGATGATATTAAGAAGAATTAATATTGAAATTATACAGCTGGAAATGTAAATAAATTAAAATGCAAATGACCTTCAATTAAAAAAAGTTTTAATTATGCTCCACTTCCATTTTTAAACATTTCTATGACAGTTGAATTTTTTTACACTTGCATTGGATTTCAATGAGTATGAATAAGAACTGGTCAAAGTGTCAAAAAGGTCGTCAACCAAGATGTTGGAACGGATTTTGGCGTATACTATAGTTTACAAAAATTGATAAGATTATTCGCAAGAGTATTTTGGGCTGCAACCGCAGGATGCCTAATAAAACTATGAAATATTGTATGAATAATTAAGTTTGGGCAATTTCAATTTATTTTATTGAAACAGTAACAAAGTCATAAAAAAGTTAATTTAATGAATAGAATTGATTGAAGCTGCAATTTGTTTTCCTTTAATGGATTTAGATTTTTTAGAAAACATTTTTAAATGTTCAAATTTAAATTTTTTTTTTTTTTTGCATGCGTGTTATTATAATTATAATTAATATCATCCGATTCATCTGGAAGGCTTTGCTTCTAACCATTACGACGATAGTTTTTTCAAGTTTTGATCTGCTTTTTGAAGTAGGTCGTATTTTTGTTGTTGATAAAACGGTTCATAATAATCGAATGATTTATTGCCGAATTTATGTAAATCCACTTACACTGATTGCACCAGAAATTAGCGAGTGTGCTATTTTTCTTTGAAATAAATTCCGAACTGTAAAACATGTCGCAACATTGATCGTATGTATGCGGATCAAAGATAGTTTCTTCTGGCTTCTTGCCCTTGACTAAAATAACTGAAAGACAATTGGTTGAATAGTGGATAATGTTTCAAGAAACTTACCTGCCCACTCCATGGTAGTAAAAATAATATATTTAATGAGGCACTCTGCTTTAGTTTTAAGATGCCGAGAGTAAGGTTTTCACATATACCACTTAGACACCTGAGACAATGTTGCAGAGAAACCATAAGATTTATTGTTACATATTCATTGAAACTTTTCCATTGAATATAAGTAGACATTTCAATATTCTGTATAAACTATGCTGGAGTCGGTTGAGTTATCGTACTAATATTCGTCAGGGTTTTCAATGGATTGTACACAAACTTTTTACAATGAAGTGTGTAGGTTGTTGAGTATCGTAACAATTAAAAGCTTAATTTTTCTCCTCAACAATTTTGCGGAAAAGAATCAAGTGTACAGATTGAATATATTCACCATTAAGCAGCAGAAACCAACATAAGAAAAATATATTGCACAGTGAAAAATATATTTTGTCATCAAAATACAATAAATTATATTTAACCGAATAGTTCCGATCGAGAATCACTTATTTTCGCTGTGAAATTTATTGGTCAAATGAAAAACACAATGGTTTATTAATATAAGAAAATGTAAGAAAACTTTAAAGTTGAAAGTATCAATTCCATATAAAATATCGTTTGCTGTGAGATACACGATTTCCATTCTAATGCAAATTATATTACTGTTGAAATCCGTTACAACCTTTCCAATCGATTTCACAATAAATGCAACCAGAAAATTTAAATTTGGATAAAGTAAAAACGTCCAGCGCTTCGATTTATTTTTGTTATTTATTGTCTGTAAAAGTAATGATTTCAAAATAAATTTCCACGATTATTTAAAATAATATTTTGGTTTACAATAAAATTGATTGATAGTAAGAACATGATTGACTTGTACACTAAAAATCTGCAGCAAAGTATGCAGATGATTAAGTTCTGCATTGAAATATAGTTACAGAGATTTGTTGGTTTCCATCTCCATAGCAATCCTGTAAAAAGACGCTTGTAAAAAGAAAAAAACTTTGATTTGATCCATTCCAAGAGTATGCAGTAGCTCCATGGTAGAATGAAAACTTTCTTGTCAAATTTTCAGTTCTTTGGCTCGATTTTCTATTAAACATAAGGGTCTCCTCTTATCAAACTGATTGTTTAAGATAGTAGATACAAATAAAATATAATTGATCCGATATACGGATTCAAAAAGGTTTTGAATTTATTAAATCAGGGGGGCAATATTCAATCTTAGAAAAATAGAATTGGCCACAATAATTGTTTGTCTAAAGCAGAAATTGCCCTTACATTACGTGAATTCTAAGTCTACTACAGACTCTTACTTCACTGAATACTCACCAAAGTACTCTGACACCAGGTTTTCCAATATTTCCATCGAGCACCATTCTTAATCACTGATTTCGTATCACCACCACAATACGTATTAAATAGAAACCTTAAACGTATAACTTCGGTTAAAAAAAGCGTTTTGTTTACATTCTGTCATTGACTTTTTCGACAAGTTATCCAAAAATTTTTTTTCCTTCAACATTGCGAATCATCAAAGTTTCATTAAAATTTCGAAAGAAGAAATGCTTCTGTGTTCGATTGTATGAAACACTGCAAAATAAAAATAATACATGCATGGAAAGTTTTTTGTTACGGGAATATTATATAACAAATTCATTTCGATTTTACATTCAATTGTAATACAATTCCATATATTTATGCCAATCATATAAATGATGGAAAAAAATCAGAAGAAATGAGTATGAAACTCATTTTTCGCTCATCATAAAATTATTCGAACTGTTCTATAATTCATTATTAGGAATAAAGTCTTCTCAGGGATTAAATGACAATGGATAACATACATTCAGTCTGATTCATGATGATTAATACACAGTTCACTAACATTTCAAACGTAACTGACAGTCATATAATAACAGATCGGCTGAAAAGTTCGTATCGTTTCTATGAGAGGGCGTCACTAGAATCAAATCCATACCATTTTCAGTTAGTACCAACCTTCAAAAGATACGTGTATAAATTTGACAGCTGTCTGATTATTAGTTTGTGAGATATTGCATTTTGAGTGAAGCTACTTTTGTTATTGTGAAAAAATGGAAAAAAAGGAATTTCGTGTGTTGATGAAACACTACTTTTTGATGAAAAAAAGTGCCGCCGATACCAAAAAATGGCTTGATGAGTGTTATCCAGACTCTGCACCGGGCGAAGCAACAATTCGTAAGTGGTTTGCAAAATTTCCTATTGGTCATATGAGCACCGAAGACGATGAACGCAGTGGACGTCCAAAAGAGGCTGTTACCGAAAACGTGAAAAAAATCCACAAAATGATTTTCAATGACCGTAAAGTGAAGTTGATCGAGATAGCTGACACCCTAAAGATATCAGAGGAACGTGTTGGACATATTATTAACGAATATTTGGATATGAGAAAGCTTTGTGCAAAATGGGTGCCGCGTGAGCTCACAATCACAATGTCACAAGTCGATGAAAACCATGCTGAAATTGAACGAATTGGGCTTCGAATTGCTCCCTCATCCACCGTATTCTCCAGATTTGGCCCCCAGTGACTTTTTCCTGTTCTCAGACCTCAAGAGAATGCTCGCTGGTAAAAAATTTAGAAGCAATGAAGAGGTAATCGCTGAAACTGAGGCCTATTTTGAGGCAAAGGACAAATCGTACTACAAAAATGGTATCGAAAAGTTGGAAGATCGCTATAATCGCTGTATCGCCTCTGATGGCAATTATCTTGAATAATAAAAACGAATTTTGGCAAAAAAATGTGTGTTTCTATTAAACGATACGAACTTTTCAGCCAAACTGTTATAGTAGTTCTTTTGTTCTTTGCCTTTAAAAAGACTGATTCGTATCATTGCTCCAATGTAAACAACCAGCAGCTGGACGACGCAATATCTCTTGTTTGAATCGAAACATCTACTACGAGCGTCCTGCAACAGAACTGCTCTCTGCGCGGATTGATTCAATACTGATGCAATTTTTGTGGAGATATGGGTGGTCCTAACAGCACAAAAATAGCATAATACTGAGGTCTGATGTTGATTATTTCATTTCATATTTCAACGAATGAAACTATCATAACGTTACACGGAATTCATTTCTGCTGAACGCTAAACAGCTGATGGTTTTATTCTAACTCATTTCAGAAGTTGAGTACCTCTCTGCAAATTTCGTGCAGTATTGTTCGATTCTTTGTTTTAGGAATATCCAGGAAGGCCATCTCATGTATCTTAATAGACCTTGTTCAAAGAACGAAATATTTCAACTGTTAACCGCTGAAATGTTGCTTATGTTACTACATCAAACCGTCGGCTCGGGTACTAGAAAGGCAAACACGCGTCATGAGTTTTCTTCTTTGATACTGGTTGATACCAAACATTCCAGAAAACTTTAATTTTGATACTCAATACTTCTGGAGAGGCTGTATCCATACTATTATTCTTCTTGTTACTGCCTTCGTTTCTCTTCAAGGAATCCCCAAGTTGGATGCCGAGGCCAGTCCAGCAATTCCATGGAGGATGGCTTCCGGTTCACTGGCGATTATTCTAACCGGTGCTACATTGCAATCTACTCAACTAGTCACTGAAGGAGGTTCTAGAATATACCGACGAAGAATTCTCTACCGAGGAAAGTTCTCATACGGGTTACCAGAACGAGAGCCGAGGACGGTCCGACGATTTCGTGGAGCATGGCTTTCGATTCACTGGCGCCCCTACGACCCCTACGTGATCGGCGGTTACACGAGTAGTCCCCAACGATGGATGTAGTCTACACCAACGGATCTCTGATGAAAGAATTTCTCTCACAACCGACCTTTCCAAATGTGTGTGCCTTTGTGTCAAATAGTCTGACTCGCTTTGCTTAGAGATGGCTAGACCGATTTGCACACACTTTAAAGAAACGACTGTATACAATTTCCTAATAGTATCCAGATCCTTCTTCCGGTAGCGGACTTTCATAACAATTATTTTCTTAGGATTTCTAACCGTCGCACAGTGGTTCGAATCAATAAAAACGTGGACATAAATCAGCAGCTGCCGTTCTTTTAATGCATATAGTTGCTTTTAAGAAATTTTTTACAAATATATACCGCGTAATTTGATTCTATCCCTAATTGTTCATGGCCTACTTTGACAAAACATATAACAAGAACTTTTTTTTCTGAAGAGATAGAAATTTTTTTTCCTCTACAATGTTTTAGAATTATTTAAAATAATTTACTTTGTCAAATATAAAAAAAGTGTAGGTCGCACCGTTTCGGATATACAAAGCGTTTTTATGGCAACCCCCCTAAAATCAGTTTTTTATTCATAACTTGTTATTTTTGTTGAAGGTAGTGCATAGGTTTGTTTTTTTTTATAAAATTTTTTTTTTATTCAGGCCAATTTGCGTACAAGCTTTACGTGGCCGAATGAGCCATGCTTTTATTAGATAAAATAATTTTTTTACCGTTGGATCTCGTTGTCACCCTTTTTCTAGGGGGAGAGGAGCTTCCATTTTTATCTTGCAATGAGTGAGGGGCACTTTGTTCGTGGCTCGTCTCGTCCTCCATTGCCGCATCGGTGGTATCGTTGTTGGTTTCCGATTTTTCTACGTTTTCCTTGTAATTCGCATTCTTGGGTTGGTTGTTAGTTGCTGTAGACGCGCCTTGTTGTGCATTAATTGCAGTTGCTGGTGGGTTTGATGGTACAACAGGAGTACTGCGCTCACTAGTTTCCGTTGTTGGGCGGTTGTCCTTATTTTTGTTTGAAGATGTCCTTTTTGCAGTTTCAGTGCAAGGTTTGCCGTAGTGTGCAGGTTGTTCACAAAACTGACATGCAACCAGTTGATTTTCATACGTAATTTGCGTTTTACACGGATGTATCCCGTCTTGATCACAAATGATGTAAGATGGAATTGCTTTACGTAGTTGCATACGTACCACTCGCACGCCATTCCGGATACCCGGAAAAAAATTGCGCTATACTTCCCTTTCGATGGAAAGAACTTCACCGTACTGCGACATACTCTTCCGAACATACCCATCGCTGGTCTGCGGGGGAAGGTCATGCACGAGTAATTATATGGCATTGTCAACCATGTACACAGGGATTTTATATTCAACATTGTCATGATCAATATCTAGGGGAACGTGCCATTTGAGCCAATTTGTTCTGATTCCTGATTCCTTAAGCAAGATTTCAATTTCGGTTGCTGCTGGTCTAACTTTGCAGCGCTTGAAATCAATACAAATTGAATTTGGCCTTGTAGGCCAACTTTCAGGCTTTGTTAAATCGTATTTGCCCAATTCGTGCACTCTATTGTTCACTACACTGTATTGTCTTTGTTTCTATCGTCTCGACCGTAAGCAATTGTCGACTGAGTCTGATGAGATGCGAGCACGAACTGAGCATAGGTTTGTTGTTTCCTGGCAAAATTATACCTTTTTTTACCTATGATAAACCCTTACACCGAAGCGAAATATGTAACTTTATGCAGCAGATTTTCTTAAAATTTATAGGAAAAGATATGCTCAATACTATAAAAAAATTCAAGTGGAACTCGATGGAACTTTTTTTTATGCCTTTTCAAAGTTAGTTTTAGTTATTGAATTATGACAACCCCCTTAAAACTAGTTTTCTAATCATGACTTGTTTCAAGTTAGTTTTTTATACATATTTTATTTGGAATAATCGTAGAAAATATAAAATCCCATAATTTTGTAGAAGGTGATGCATAGGTTTGTTCTTTCCTGGCAAAGTTATACAACATTTTACCTTTTTTTTACCTAAAAAACCTTGTGCCAAAGCGAAATATGCAACTTAATGCAGCAAACTTTTACAATACTTATAGGAAAATATATTCCTAATCCAATTTATTTTCCAATGGGAATATCCTGAGTACTATTCGTGTGACTCATTTTCACTATGGCCATGCTGAAACCATGAATGGTTAGGAAACGGAGGGCGTCACGCGTCTGCTATTTCTGCAACTCACTTTTGCAACCGCACTCGTAAGCAGGGATGCCAGGTTCACATATTAATCTGAGTTTCACAGATTTTCAACGTTTTGCACGGATTTCAGAAATTTCCCAGATATTTGAAAATAGTCACAGATTTACACAGATTCTGAAATCGATCATAGATTTTAAAAATTGATCACAGTTTAGCACCAAAAATTACAGAGGGGAAGGAAATAGTGAGAGTTTTTAGATGGTCGCAGATTTTTGAAAAAATGACCTGGCATCCCTGCTGGTTAGGTGAAAAGAACGGATCTTCGGCTCTTGAAGAGCGAATTATAAATGAGAAGAAATGTGTCCATGAGCTTTTGTTCGTTCTTCCAAATGTGTATCTATCCTTCTTTAACAGATTGAATGAGCCATTGTCAATAAGTAATTTTACCTCACACTCAGTAGGTTAAGTTACATTCAGGGATGCCACTTTTGCAGATATTCTCAAATATGACATAATAATAATTTGCAGACAAGTTAGTTCGCATAGCATTGTTCTTTGTGCATCAATGATTTTGATCATGTATATGAAAGAAAAACGGAGTAAGAAAAATGGCGCAAAAAACGGCACTCGAAACAAAACTTCCGTTAAATCTTGATCTTGAGCTGATGAGCTGATACATTGAATCAATTCCCTTTAGTGAGCTGATCGGTTCGGAGCTGCTCACCGGTATGAGCTGCTTCGCACATCTCTAAGTGAGCGTCGCACGATCAACATATCGTCTTAAAAAACGTGTTGCTTCGCGATAACTCAATTTAATTATACGTTCGAAAATGAAATCTCTTCGTAAAGGTTTGTACTTTTACAATACTTTTTCATATTTTGTTTGGAAAGCATTTTTCCATTTTTTCAATATGTGTTGAACTTTTTCTTATTTTCAATATTTAAAACTAACTTTGAAAAGGCCTACAAAATTGCATCGAGTTCCACTTAGATTTTTTTCTAATATTGTTAGTTGTCAAAAAGTAAACAAATTAATAACTTTTTCAAAAAATAAAGTGAATATATCTCAAAAAATATTTTTTTACATTATTTATATTTTCAGCAAGAATACTTCAAATATTTTTTTCTTCCAAATAAAATAGAAAAAAATTTTTTTAATACTACTCCCTTAACAAAAATTAAGGTGCCACTTTCAAAAGAAGCGTAATATAGTTTTGTAAAACTTCTTAGAAGACACGTTAGCTCTTAAAAATCAGTGAAAGTCAGTACAGACTTTTGACCGTCTTTTTCCAGTTTTGGACCATTGTGCGTCGTTTATTACGACTATACAAAAAACGTGCTTAACACACCTAGCAGTGAGATGATACCATATTTTCAATCAATTCGCATGTGTTTTTTGCATGAATATTATTCGGTGTTTCAGTTTTTATGACATTATTCTAATGTCCGTCATTTTAAGTGGCAATTTGAGATTTTAATCACTCATTACTCTGTAATCTCGAAACTGCAAATCGGATCGAATTTGAATCTAAAAGTGTAACAATCGATTAAACATTCCATGATATGTCGACGTAATTTCCACTTTAGAGTTTAGGGTAATTTAAAGTACTTCCAGAGCCGGTATTCAGGAAGCAGCATAACCCAAACCGATTCGTATGGCCATATGACGAATGAATTGCAATACTTCTGAGTCAAACTTTAAAGCTTTTCGGGATTGTCATCTTCTATATCGCTTTGAATTTGAAAAATTCATCATCCTACAATTGGATTTATTCTAATTTGAACTTTTGTTTCTGAAATTCGATTTGGCTTTTTTTGAGAAAATGATTGAGCTTTGAGAAACGATTCGATACTGGAACCAGAATTCAAAAATCGGTGTTGCCGAAGTCAGATAAATTCACCTGAGTAGTTGTATAGTTTACATTTGTTTCAAAATGTTTGAAAATCAGTGTAGACCTTTAAGAAATCGTAGTGCGAATTAAATCCGAATCGAAAACTGAATACCGCTTAAACTGAAATAAATTATTTTGGTAATCGACTATCCAAATCTGCATTTTATTTGGTAATCGACTATCCAAATCTGCTAACCCAATAAACCTGTTTAATTTATGTAAAATAGACATTTTTATACAAATCACCCTGTATCTCCGAACCGTGATGCATAGGTTTGTTCTTTCCTGGCAAAGTTATACAACATTTTACCTAAAAAACCTTGTGCCAAAGCGAAATATGCAACTTAATGCAGCAAACTTTTACAATACTTATAGGAAAATATATTCCTAATCCAATTTATTTTCCAATGGGAATATCCTGAGTACTATTCGTGTGACTCATTTTCACTATGGCCATGCTGAAACCATGAATGGTTAGGAAACGGAGGGCGTCACGCGTCTGCTATTTCTGCAACTCACTTTTGCAACCGCACTCGTAAGCAGGGATGCCAGGTTCACATATTAATCTGAGTTTCACAGATTTTCAACGTTTTGCACGGATTTCAGAAATTTCCCAGATATCTGAAAATAGTCACAGATTTACACAGATTCTGAAATCGATCATAGATTTTAAAAATTGATCACAGTTTAGCACCAAAAATTACAGAGGGGAAGGAAATAGTGAGAGTTTTTAGATGGTCGCAGATTTTTGAAAAAATGACCTGGCATCCCTGCTGGTTAGGTGAAAAGAACGGATCTTCGGCTCTTGAAGAGCGAATTATAAATGAGAAGAAATGTATCTATCCTTCTTTAACAGATTGAATGAGCCATTGTCAATAAGTAATTTTACCTCACACTCAGTAGGTTAAGTTACATTCAGGGATGCCACTTTTGCAGATATTCTCAAATATGACATAATAATAATTCGCAGACAAGTTAGTTCGCATAGCATTGTTCTTTGTGCATCAATGATTTTGATCATGTATATGAAAGAAAAACGGAGTAAGAAAAATGGCGCAAAAAACGGCACTCGAAACAAAACTTCCGTTAAATCTTGATCTTGAGCTGATGAGCTGATACATTGAATCAATTCCCTTTAGTGAGCTGATCGGTTCGGAGCTGCTCACCGGTATGAGCTGCTTCGCACATCTCTAAGTGAGCGTCGCACGATCAACATATCGTCTTAAAAAACGTGTTGCTTCGCGATAACTCAATTTAATTATACGTTCGAAAATGAAATCTCTTCGTAAAGGTTTGTACTTTTACAATACTTTTTCATATTTTGTTTGGAAAGCATTTTTCCATTTTTTCAATATGTGTTGAACTTTTTCTTATTTGCAATATTTAAAACTAACTTTGAAAAGGCCTAAAAAATTGCATTCCACTGTTCCACTTAGATTTTTTTCTAATATTGTTAGTTGTCAAAAAGTAAACAAATTAATAACTTTTTCAAAAAATAAAGTGAATATATCTCAAAAAATATTTTTTTACATTATTTATATTTTCAGCAAGAATACTTCAAATATTTTTTTCTTCCAAATAAAATAGAAAAAAAAATTTTTTAATACTACTCCCTTAACAAAAATTAAGGTGCCACTTTCAAAAGAAGCGTAATATAGTTTTGTAAAACTTCTTCGAAGACACGTTAGCTCTTAAAAATCAGTGAAAGTCAGTACAGACTTTTGACCGTCTTTTTCCAGTTTTGGACCATTGTGCGTCGTTTATTACGACTATACAAAAAACGTGCTTAACACACCTAGCAGTGAGATGATACCATATTTTCAATCAATTCGCATGTGTTTTTTGCATGAATATTATTCGGTGTCTCAGTTTTTATGACATTATTCTAATGTCCGTCGTTTTAAGTGGCAATTTGAGATTTTAATCACTCATTACTCTGTAATCTCGAAACTGCAAATCGGATCGAATTTGAATCTAAAAGTGTAACAATCGATTAAACATTCCATGATATGTCGACGTAATTTCCACTTTAGAGTTTAGGGTAATTTAAAGTACTTCCAGAGCCGGTATTCAGGAAGCAGCATAACCCAAACCGATTCGTATGGCCATATGACGAATGAATTGCAATACTTCTGAGTCAAACTTTAAAGCTTTTCGGGATTGTCATCTTCTATATCGCTTTGAATTTTAAAAATTCATCATCCTACAATTGGATTTATTCTAATTTGAACTTTTGTTTCTGAATTTCGATTTGGCTTTTTTTGAGAAAATGATTGAGCTTTGAGAAACGATTCGATACTGGAACCAGAATTCAAAAATCGGTGTTGCCGAAGTCAGATAAATTCACCTGAGTAGTTGTATAGTTTAGATTTGTTTCAAAATGTTTGAAAATCAGTGTAGACCTTTAAGAAATCGTAGTGCGAATTAAACCCGAATCGAAAACTGAATACCGCTTAAACTGAAATAAATTATTTTGGTAATCGACTATCCAAATCTGCATTTTATTTGGTAATCGACTATCCAAATCTGCTAACCCGATAAACCTGTTTAATTTATGTAAAATAGACATTTTTATACAAATCACCCTGTATCTCCGAAACCGGAAGTTGTATCTGACTGAAAAACAAGATGTTTTATAGAATTTTAAAACTTTCCATTTGAATCTTAGATGATTCTCAGATTTCATTTGAATCTTAGATCGGTTCAGCCATCTACCAGAAAAATGATTTACACTTTAACTTTATTGTCCGAAAATAAGCGTTCTTGAAAAATGTTTTAGGTTTTATCTATATAACAAATTGAGATTTAAAAAAAGCAAACATTGGTTATTCTTAATCAAGTAGCTATTCGGGTACTAATAATTTAATTCGAAATATTATGCACTGCCAAGTCGAAGAAAATATAGAAAATAAGAAACAGAAAAGTGGAATGCTGATCCGTATTTTTCTGAAGTGTATCAAATAAAACACATTGATATCAAACTTGAAGGAATCAAAACCAATTTCTTTGTTTTTTCAGCTTTCCATTAAATTTCTTGAATGTTTTTTTACTTCTACTATGCGAGATCGTAAAGCGCTGTATGAAATTTAGTAAATTCCATAATAAAAGCCGTAAGACCCTTAATCCCTTTTCTGTAGTGAATTGAATTTATATTTGTCAGTACTCATGGCAGTGTAGTCACGGCACCAAACGATTGAGTGTTTCTTTCCAGGGAATCACGAGAAGGAATTATTCGCTTTTCCTTGGAATTGTACCGCGTTCCGTTTGAGTACGCTTTCCAGAAAACGAAACGAATTATTTTCATCGGGAATGTTTCTGGCTGTAATTAGGTTTAAACCTACCTGTCTGGAATAAAGAAAACAGGAACCGCATGAACAGATTGCAGCCGCGGTGGATTAAATTGTAATCTGAGGGATATTTTTGGCTAATTGAACAACAGTAAAGCAAGCTCAGCCAGCACTGGTTGAGAACAAAGCATTCGTCGTTTCCCTGTATTGTTCAATCAGCACAACATTCAATGGGAACTTATTAGCTTTAGAACGATAACAACAGTAGTATGGTTCAATTAGTAGGACTTACCTAATCCCAAGAATGTAGCTTACCTCCGTTCATTTCAATTAGTTCAATCATGTTCCTTGATTGGATTTCTGCATCAAGCCGATAATGGAAGCAAATTGCATGTTTTCTTGTGTCGATGAATCCTGTGATTCGTGCGTCCACCAAATCTAACCAACTTTCGAGACGGATAGACACGTTACTAAGCAGAAGACTCGTGCGAAGAATATTTCCAATACGCTCAAAGTTTGACATGGAAAATAATCATTAATTGACTACTTCTAATTTAATTTTGATAACCGTTGTGAAATCACGGCAAAATAACTCAACAGCGAGAATTACATTCAACCTACAATTGAACAAATGATACTTTTCAGTAGGGTAAATGTATTTTACGATTGTGATGATATAACTTATGTAATATAACAAATTAGCCCATCCTAGCATGATCCATTCTACATACAGTTTACATTCAATCCCAAACCAAATACGTATGGACATTTCCACGTATTTGGATATCCCGGTCATACACCTTACAGAAATGCGCGTTCGCATTTACCTCGACCTAAGTCCACCGCGCAGGCAGCTAGCAATATAATTCGTGATTGCTTGCCCTGCATAAAGCGGAGGTCGATAACCAAATCTATGACATCACAGCTGGGCCACAGCTGTGAACGTTTTTACCAGTCCTTCTCCATTAGCATGACATTCTCTCCCTCTCTATGGTTTTTCCGATTTCTCCCGCTCCAGGTACGTCCGGTAGGAAACGATAAGTTACGGTAAGAACAATTGTACGGCTAGAGATAAGTAGAAATGGAAATACACATTTATTAATGAAAAACCAGTCAACCACTCTGGTAATTAATCCGAAAACTTCTACATGGCGAACCGTTGACAAGTGTCACGGGCCAGCAACGAAAATCAGTTAGTGAACATACTTTAATGATTGTGAAGAAAGTAGTAGCTTGCTAAAATGAAATTATAGCATCGAACGAGATGGCAAAGAATACCATCCATTTGTGAAAAACTGTATACAGAAAAGACAGTGAAATTTAAGGAACATTACCATAAAGCCAGCTAAAAGAGAAAATAACCTAGTGCTACTGCAATGTGCAACACCCTAGACATTGAATTGTATAATATAAGCGGCTAGTGATTAATAAACGTGTCCATAATGGGAAGTAGTAAATCTAAACAAACGAATCAAAGCGGAGATGCGCAGGTGAATGTTCTAAATGAGCTGTCGATGCACACAGAGTTTCACGAGTCAAACGAACTCAAGTTAACACTAATACTGGCAATGGTTACCATTCAACTGTTTTTCTCAGCTTATATGCTGATGAGGAGAGTAATGAGGCAACAAGCCATAAAAGCGGCACGAACCATTGCCAACATAGACCGTGTGTAACTGTGTGTGGCTGTTAAAAAAAAAACAAAAAAACTCTACCCATCAGGGAACAGTGGTCCTACGGGACAAAATACAAAAAAAAAAAATCTTACCCAATGAGGGAACAGTGGTCCTACGGGACGAAATCAATAAAGAAAAATTTTCCAGCCTTCAGAGCATCTTTCCAACTATTAAAGAAGGTAGGAAGTAACGGGCGATGTCAACCAGGTGAGACAAGTGATTAAAATAGATATGAAAATAAGTTAGATTTAAGTACTATGACAAGAAAAAAAAAATCTGAAAACCCATTTGTTAGTAGTACAAAAAAAAAAATAATTAAAATGCATTTACGCTTACTTTAGTGAGTTTTAAATTAGCTGGGTGATGAATTACTATGAAATATTAAAATGTCTTTATACCTACTGCAAAAAGGCAGTAAACACACCCATATCTAGAGAATTGTTAGAGTCAAAAAGAAAGAAGTGCGCTGAGGCGTTTACAGGGTTTGAGCTGTTTTTGATAGAAAAGGAAGATGAAATACCGAACGAAGAATTTCATATACTAGTAAAAAACTCCCGGTCGTGGAATTACGAAGTAAATAAAATAATTACCCAAAAATTAAGTAGTCTAGGTATAGAATCAAAAAAAGGAAAAACAATGACCGACGCAATATTTGACGTGAAGCAGGCGACTGCCATCGTACCCATGTACGATGGCTCAGCAGACTCATTATCATCGTTTACAGACGCCGTAAGTTTACTGGCTGAACTGACACCAGCAAACCAACTAGCAACGGCATTAAAATTCGTTAAAACTAGACTAACCGGTAAAGCGCGGCTAGGACTAGGAAACTGCGATACGCTACAAGCGTTAGCAGACGACGTCGAAAGACGCTGTAAAGTAAGTGAGTCCCCGGACTCCATAGTAGCTAAATTAAATCAGGTGAAAAGCACTAAAACCAGTGAATTATGCGAAGAAATTGAAAACCTTACATTACGGCTAAAATGTACCTATCTAGCTCAGGGAGTCCCAGAGCAAACGGCTAATTCGTTAGCAACCAAAAGCGGACTGAACTCTCTTATTAACGGAGTAACGTCCCAAGAAATAAAAATCATACTAAAAGCGGGCAATTTTGCTGACATTAATGCAGCAACCCAAAAGGTAAGAGAGAACACTACAGAAACGAGCAACGCTGCTCAAATTTTTACCACACGACACACCAGTCGCGGGCGTGGAAGACCAAATACGTCTGGTGGACAATACTCACATCGCAATGGGCACCCCGGACATTACAATAACTATAATAATAGCAGAACTAATTTCAGAGGACACCAAAACTACCGCAACCCATACCGAAACAATTTTAATTCAAACAGACAAAACTGGCATAATTACAATAACAGAGGTTACAGTCGCGGAGCTTATAATAATCGAAACCCTCGAATGCTCCTCGTACAACCAGAACAACCGAATAATCAACATGCAGACCCGAATGCACAACCTAACGGTAATATTACTGTTATTCCGAATAATTCTAACAATGCTCAAACACCACCACAAAATTTTTTAGGAAGATTTATTCAATGAACATCTGTGCATCAAATTTTGTAAAAATTTATGTACAAATGGCTAATTCATTGTGCAACTTTTTATTAGATTCCGGAGCGGACATTTCCGTCATAAAAATCAACAAAGTAAATAATAACCACCCACTAGACGCTAATAATAAAATAAAAATTACGGGCATAACAAACATTTCAACCGAAACCTTGGCAACAACCACAACAGAATTAAATTTTGGCAATGGACTTGTTACCAACCACACTTTTCACATAGTAGATAACAACTTTCCAATTCTAACTGATGGCATTTTAGGAAGAGATTTCCTGTCTTCTCATAAGTGCATCATTGATTACGAATGTTGGATGCTAAATTTCAAAATTTATAATAATATTATTTCATTACCAATTGAAGATACAATTTACCAAAAATATATTATACCACCAAGGTGTGAAGTAATAAGACAACTTCACAATCTCAAAATTAACAAAGATATGATAATAGTTTCACAGGAATTGACCCCTGGTGTGTTCTGTGGAAGTACTATCATATCACCAGAAAACACTTTTATTAAAATTTTGAACACCACAGACTCAACCGTTAATTTAAGCACCAATAATCTCAACCTAAAACTAGAACCTTTAGAAAATTATAAACACTTGAAAACAAATTTAGGCGATAACAACAAAGAGCAACGTACAAATGAAATTTTAAAAAGCATAGAAAAGTCGGATGTACCATTCTACGCAGCAAACGATTTCAAAAAACTTATAAACAATTACAACGACATTTTCTGTCTACAAAATGAGCCACTTACTACCAACAATTTTTATACCCAGGATATAGAACTGACTGATAACGTACCAGTCTATATCCCTAACTATAAAATGATTCATTCGCAGAAAAACGAAATCGATGGACAGGTATATAAAATGCTAAACGAAAAGATTATCGAACCTTCCATATCTTCTTATAATAATCCCATCCTACTAGTACCAAAGAAAGGTGAGGATAACTCAAAAAAATGGCGTTTAGTTGTTGACTTCAGACAGCTAAATAAAAAACTTCTCGCGGATAAATTCCCGCTACCAAGAATTGATACTATTCTAGATCAACTTGGCAGAGCAAAATTTTTTAGCACACTGGATCTGATGTCCGGATTTCATCAGATACCACTAAGCGAAAATGCAAGAAAATACACTGCATTCTCGACCCAGACAGGTCATTTTCAATTTACAAGATTGCCATTTGGACTAAATGTCAGCCCGAATAGCTTTCAAAGGATGATGACAATCGCTATGGCTGGTCTGACACCAGAAATGGCTTTCGTCTACATTGATGATATCATTGTAACAGGATGCTCAATTAAACATCATTTATCGAATTTAATAAAGGTATTTGAACGACTTAGAAAATATAACTTAAAATTGAATGCAAGTAAATGCAAATTTTTTAGAAGTGAAGTAATATACTTGGGACATAAAATAACCGATAAAGGCATTTTGCCAGACGATTCAAAATTTGAAGCAATAAAAAATTACCCAGTACCAACAAATAGTGACGAAGTGCGACGATTCGTAGCATTTTGCAACTACTATCGTAAATTTGTTCCGAATTTTTCGATCATAGCTCATCCATTACACCAGTTACTGAAAAAGAACCATCAATTCATTTGGTCACCACAATGTCAAAACGCATTCTATACTCTAAAACAATATTTAATGTCTCCAATTATACTGCAATTCCCAGACTTCACGAAAACTTTTATTTTAACCACTGATGCTTCAGACATTGGTTGTGGAGCAGTTTTATCTCAAAACATAGATGGAGATGAACTTCCAATTGCATTCGCCAGTAAAACTTTTACCCCAGGCGAAAAAAATAAAGCCGTAATTCTAAAGGAGTTAACAGCTATTCATTGGGCTATTAACTACTTCAAATCATACTTGTACGGTACAAAATTTATAGTAAAAATGGATCATAGACCACTAGTATACCTCTTCGGCATGAAAGACCCAACGTCGAAGCTGACTAGAATGCGACTAGATCTAAGTGAATTCGATTTTGAAATACAGTATATTAAGGGTAAGGATAACGTGGGAGCGGACGCGTTGTCACGTGTTGTCGTTACCTCTGATGAACTTAAACAAAAGTCGATTCTAATAGTGAATACGCGATCAATGACACGAAGTCAAAGATCCAAACCGATTGGAAAAAATGAGGAGTGTGAAACCAAGCCTGATCAACTTGCGATGTACACCACCGAAAACCAATCAGAAACAAAAAAATTAGCCAAAATCAGCACAATAATCGAAAAAAATTGCATAACATTTTCAATTTATATTAAAGCAAAGGAAATAAGAAACAATAAACTAAATAAAGGCATACTGAAGTATGAATATAAAATAAATAATGAAAGTCAAATTAGCTTTGCTCTTTCAGACATTGAAGAAGATATGAAAAAACTTCAAATAAATAAAATTGCGCTGTCTCAAGAAGACGAAATATTTAAACTAATTCCCATGGAAGTACTCAAACAAGTGAGTAATAAAACATTAAAAGCCATGCAAATTATAATTTTCAAACCAGCAATTTTCATTAGTGATCTTTGCAAGGTAAATGAAATATTGAAAAGGCACCATGAAACACCAACAGGTGGACATATAGGACAGCATAGACTATACCTCAAACTAAGAGAAATTTATGTCTGGAGAAAAATGAAACAGTCAATTTCACAATTCATCAAGGCCTGTGAATTGTGCAAATTGAATAAAATAACTAAAAATACTAAAGAGAACACACTAATTACAGCTACACCATCAAAACCGTTTGAAATAGTGGCAATCGATACAATCGGACCACTACCAAAGACAAACAAAAATAACCGGTACGCATTAACAATGCAATGCGAACTAACGAAATACGTAGTTTATGCACCAATACCTACTAAAGAAGCTAACATAATAGCAAAAACTTTGGTGGAAAATTTTATACTAATATATGGTAAATTTTTAGAATTAAAAACAGATCAAGGTACAGAGTACAAAAACGAAGTACTAGATCAAATCTGTAAATATTTAAACATCAAACAAACTTTCTCAACAGCCTATCATCCGCAGACAATTGGCTCATTGGAGAGGAATCACAGATGTCTAAACGAATATCTGCGATCCTTTGTCAACCAGCACCAATCTGACTGGGATGAATGGTTACAATTTTATGCTTTTACTTATAATTCTACACCACATACAGATCATGGCTATACACCGTATGAACTAGTGTTTGGTGTAAAACCGAAACTCCCACAGGAGATATACAGCAAAAACAAAATAGATCCAATTTATAATTTTGAGCAGTACAGTAAAGAAATGAGATATAAAATGCAATTATCCCACGAAACAGCAAAGCAAAGATTATTAGCAAAAAAGGAATTTAGACAGGATATCCTCAACAAAAATATAAATCCATTATCAATAAACAAAAATGACACAGTATACCTCAAAAATGAAAACAGGCGTAAGTTAGATTCTTTCTATTCTGGACCTTATAGAGTTAAAAATATTTTGGAGCCAAATTGTGAAATAGAACATACAATTTCAAAACAATCATATTTAGTACATAAAAATAGACTAATTAAACAATAAACATTGTATACTTAGGCAGTAACTAATAATCATTATAACAAAATGACGTACTTGGAGGAAAGTTTTAGATGAATTCCACTTCGTTACATTCATCTCCCGAAGGGTGAAGGTGTAATATAACAAATTATCCCATCCTAGCATGATCCATTCTACATACAGTTTACATTCAATCCCAAACCAAATACGTATGGACATTTCCACGTATTTGGATATCCCGGTCATACACCTTACAGAAATGCGCGTTCGCATTTACCTCGACCTAAGTCCACCGCGCAGGCAGCTAGCAATATAATTCGTGATTGCTTGCCCTGCATAAAGCGGAGGTCGATAACCAAATCTATGACATCACAGCTGGGCCACAGCTGTGAACGTTTTTACCAGTCCTTCTCCATTAGCATGACATTCTCTCCCTCTCTATGGTTTTTCCGATTTCTCCCGCTCCAGGTACGTCCGGTAGGAAACGATAAGTTACGGTAAGAACAATTGTACGGCTAGAGATAAGTAGAAATGGAAATACACATTTATTAATGAAAAACCAGTCAACCACTCTGGTAATTAATCCGAAAACTTCTACACTTATATAACTTATAAAAGCTGCTGAAACAGCTTCATTTAGACAAGTGAGTATAGACGTTCCACAAGCAAATATGCCACGTGCACAGATTTATTTAAATTTGTGGATTATTATTGTACACATAAATTTTTCACTGTTATACTACGATTTGTAGGAACCAGTTTTTGTTTTTTTACGAATATTTGGTCGTTGGTACTTAATCTTAAAGGCGAACACAGATTTTTGAAAAAAAATGACCTGGTATCCCGGTCCACAAGTATCTCTGTCTATCTCTCGTTCTTTACGTCGTCGACTGAGTGCTGTCGCTTTCTGTGTTAGTAGCAGAATGAGATTTGAGCAAATAAAATCCGTATATTTCGTTCCTTGCATTATTAATAGATTAGCATTGTTTATCTCATCTTGAAAAAAATGACGTACAAAGCAAAATACGTTCTAGGAGTAAAAGTAACTGTTTGGGTGTAAATAATCTTTCTATTCTTATTCTCAACTACGATTGACAAAGCGAATCGTCAACTTGAATTCATGTTCAAGATATCGAGTGAGTTCCGTGATCCGCTATGTTTCAAGGCCTTGTATTGTTCCTTGGTTCGCTCGCTGCTTGAATTTGCTTCTGTTGTCTGGCGTCCTTATCAGGGAGCGTGGAGTGCACGTTTCGAAGCTGTGCAGCGCAGATTCGTCAGGTATGCACTGCGATACCTGCCATGGAGTGACCCACGTAACCTGCCACCGTACGCCGACCGTCGTTTGCTGGGTCTCGACACCCTAACTGATAGAAGGAATGCATCAAATGATACCTTTGTTGCCAAAATCTTGCTTGCTGAGTACGATGTGCCAGACTTGCTGACTCGAATCAACCTATATGCTCCTGCCCGCTCACTTCGACTGTTTGAGACTCCACAGTTCACGAATTACGCTGCAAATAGCTCTCTAGCTGCTTCAATTCGTCACTTCAACGAGGTCTCCGAGCACTTCGACTTCAATCGCTCTTCTAACAGCTTCCGTCGGCGTCTACTATCAGTCCGTCCGTAATTTATTACTGGAACACATATTTATTTTCTATATAGGGGTGCAAATCAGAAACTCAAGGAAAAAGGATGTGTTTATTATTGTTGTTTGAATTAGACAATTCCATTAAGACCATGTTGGTCAGATGGACGGAATTTAACAAAATAAATAAATATATTATCAGTAAATAAATTTTTAGTGTTATTTCCCGTGCATGTGGGGAAATTAACTTTAAGGTTTTACTTACAATTTCAGGAAAACAGTCATTGTTGAAAAACGCTAAAGCAGTTTTCTCCGCTATTGCTTAATGAATCTTCAAGAAAAAAATATCAGTTTGTTTAGAAAAATGTTCTAAACAAACTTACATTTCTGTTTTGAATTTCCATTCAAAAGCCGCGAAGAAAACTTTTTCTGTGTTTTGCAACAATGGCTGTTTTTCAAAGATCGTAAAATGCCCCTGCATCAAAATCAAGAGGGTGACTTGATTCTGAATCTCCTTTTAACAACTATACGTGTTCTAAGTTAAGATTAGACAAGTCGTGTTACGGATTTCGAAACTAACGCTTGCCCACATTATCAGATCTGAATGGATTCCGAATAAATTTATTCGGAATTCCATGTAGAAATCATGTGGAGTTCCGAATCAATTGCAACTCCAGTGCAACAACCGATTCCGAATGAATTTCGCCTACCACCGGTTGATTCGGAAATCTGTCGGAATTGAGTGAGAAGATGCGGACTGAATTGTCAATTCGTCTTCTTCTTTTTCGATTTTGCACGTTTTCGTGCTGATTTTCAGTTTATTTTTAAATGAAAATTTTTCATAACTGAATATGCAAATTCAAATCTTCATGTTTTTCGGATATACAGAATTAATAAATAACCAGTTCTTCTTAGGATTCCAACATAAACTGTTGAAATTCGCTGGAAATTAACAAAATGGCCTACCTTAGTCAGCATCATCCATTCCTCTAGCTGGAGTGTAGTGAAATGGCTTAAGGCGCCTAAATTTTACACTAACACATTCATAAAATGAGCGAATATTCAATGACATTTATAATGTCACTGTCAATCGGGTTTATCGAGCAGCCAACTCAGACGAAAATTCTAGCACTGAACCGATCGAGCACTGAAAAACCATGCAGTCGAGTAAGAATTCATTACGCATTCCGTCATTTCGATAATGTGGGAGGGAGCCACTTCGACGTCTTCGACGTTATAGGGTAAGGTGTTCGGTTACCGGCACCTCACCGTAACTTTTGACAGAAAACTGAAATGTCATGTTTGTGTAATAGCAGCACGTTCTTTTTGTGACGGATAACAAAACAACCAGACGCTTGTACTGTTTGCTGCGCTCAACACAAATTTTAATTGAATGAAAATCATCACAAAAGTTTTTCCTGATAATTTTATAGTATCATAAATTTAAGAGCATCAATCGAAAAGGTGAGTGGATTTAATATTTATGAGGTGAAATCGATCTATTGCATGATTTAATACAGAATGCTATCAAAGTTTTCGCAACCAAAGGTTTTTGATGTGGAACACTTCTTTATTTTACATATAGGGGTGCAAATCAGAAACTCAAGGAAAAATACGCGTAGAAATTGGTCAGGTTTTAAACACTTATAGCTCAGTATATTTTGTATCAATTATTAATATTATTTCATTATTTGATTGGAAATATTTCTAAATTTCTATTTGAATGTATTACGAGAACGTATTTTCAATTATAAATGATTGAAATTTTGATTAGTAGCGAGCAGCGACCTATTTTTTCTGCTAAAAATCTTCGGCATATCGGATTTCCCTTTTGAAGCAGTAAGCTATATATCAAAGGGAAAGTAAAATTATAACTAACGTTTCAGTCCTACGAGTAGCATGCTAGAGGTAGGTTGTTGCTAGACAGGAAGACAAAAAGTGCCATGAAACGATTGGAAGCTTTAATTGGTATGCTCTGATCTTGTGTCATGCAAGATCGGATGAAATTCCATGTTATGTCGTTTCGCCGAGGGTAAATAAAGTTTTAATGAAAACGTCGATCATTTAAAATTTTGATTGCCTTGTTCCACATCAATGGCTCGAACAACCCCATGGGGCTGATCCTTGTAGTTTTTTTTCGTAATTTTCAAACTGACTACCGATTTTGGTTACCGACACCCCAGTTTTACGATAAATCGTGAAAAATTGTCAGTGTTATGCATAGATGCTAAATCTGCAAATTTATCTGCAAATTATCAAATTTTATAGTTAACCCGTAAACCTTTATTCTTTTTTTACAGACTTCTGAAACTTCGACAATGTCGACAATTGTCAGAATTTACAGACTTTTTAAAATTGGCGCGATTTTTATGTTTTTTCTAGCTAAACTTAACAGATCGGCTGAAAAGTTCGTATCGTTTCTATGAGAGGGCCCCACTAGAAATAAATCCATACCATTTTCAGTTAGTACCAACCTTCAAAAGATACGTGTATAAATTTGACAACTGTCTGATTATTAGTTTGTGAGATTACATTACTTTTTGATGAAAAAAAGTGCCGCCGATACTAAAAAATGGCTTGATGAGTATTATGAGTATCTGTACCGGGCGAAGCAACAATTCGTAAGTGGTTTGCAAAATTTCGTACTGGTCATATGAGCACCGAAGACGATGAACGCAGTGGACGTCCAAAAGAGGCTGTTTCCGATGACAACGTGAAAAAAATCCACAAAATGATTTTCAATGACCGTAAAGTGAAGTTGATCGAGATAGCTGACACCCTAAAGATATCAAAGGAACGTGTTGGACATATTATTCACGAATATTAGGATATGAGAAAGCTTTGTGCAAAATGGGTGCCGCGTGAGCTCACAATCGGTCAAAAACAACAACGAATTGATGATTCTGAGCAGTGTTTGGAGCTGTTATATCGAAATAAAACCGATTTTTTTCGTCGATATATAACAATGGACGAAACATGGCTCCATCACTTCACTCCGGAGTCCAATCGACAGTCATCTGAACTGCACGCGATGAACCGAACCCAAAGCGTGGAAAGACTCAACAATCGGCCGGTAAGGTTATGGTGTCTGTATTTTGGGATTCGCATGGTATAATTTTCATCGACTACCTTGAAAAGGGAAAAACCATCAACAGTTATTAGAGCGTTTGAAGGACGAAATTTAAAAAAAAACGGCCTCATTTGAAGAAGAAAAAAGTTTTGTTTCATCAAGACAATGCACCGTGTCACAAGTCGATGAAAACCATGCTGAAATTGAATTGGGCTTCGAATTGCTCCCTTATCCACCGTATTCTCCAGATTTGGCCCTCAGTGACTTTTTCCTGTTCTCAGACCTCAAGAGAATGCTCGCTGGTAAAAAATTTAGAAGCAATGAAGAGGTAATCGCTGAAACTGAGGCCTATTTTGAGGCAAAGGACAAACCGTAATACAAAAATGGTATCGAAAAGTTGGAAGATCGCTATAATCGCTGTATCGCCTCTGATGGCAATTATGTTGAATAATAAAAACGAATTTTGGCAAAAAGATGTGTGTTTCTATTAAACGATACGAACTTTTCAGCCGAACTGTTATTGTATTAACTGGCATCTCTGGTGATATGCAACACGTGGACAAATCGACAAGCTTCAATACATCCGTCATATAAGTAAAAACTTTAATTCTCTGGTTCTGTTAGCCATGGCAATTCCAGACAAATCCAATTCAACTAACCGGCCAAGAGAGCCAAGGCAAAGTCTTCATCAGGCAATGAAGACTTTTGTCCAAAGCGCATCCGAAAAGGATAAATTACGTTTTTTTCTTTGAATAATGGGAGTGTTTACTTATATTTTTTCCATTTTTAGCGAAATTTTTTGGGGTGCCGGTAACCGGTTCCTTTTTTGAAATGGCCAAAATTTATCACTGTACTAAATTGATAAAGTTTTTTTTTTTTCAATCGAATGAATAAACTTAGTTTCTTAATCAGTTGTTAGCTAGGGACTTGAGCTCTAGATTGATGTATATAAGTCCGCATAATGTGCATTTAGTTCGAAGTTATAAACTTAAAATAAAAGGGTGCCGGTATCCGAACACTCCTCCCTACAAATTGAATTTGTTCTTGCAGGCCAAGTTCCAGGCTTTGCTAAAAAGTATTTGCCCATTTCGTACACTATATTGTTCACTACACTGTATTGTCTTTGTTGCTGTCGTCTCGACCGTAAGCAATTTTCAACACGATCGGATGAGATGCGAACACGAACTTCGTGTTTTGTTAGTTGATGGCCAAACAGTCTTATTACCGATATATCGGTTCTTAGTTCCCAGTTCCGGAAGTACCGGAAATGGTGATCGCTGCTATCATATTTAATTCGGATTCGATTTCTGGTTACGTAATTACAGGGTGAAGTGTGGATGAAATTCGATTCAGTTTACCGATTTCGGTTATGTCGGTTTCCAGTTCCGGCAGTACCGAAAATAGTGGTCAAAACTTCGAATAAGGAATTGTTTTCACTCTTACTTTTATTCAATGTTCAACATTAACAAAGAATATCAACAATCATTAATCAATGTCAAAGCAAAATACTTGCTTAGTTTTACTCGTTACTTAGGTTTTGTATTGCTCATCCATGGAATCATTATATGAGGTCATCCTCATAATGAGGATAAGGGTTAAGATGAAGCTAAATATGGGAAACAAAACACACAGTAAGTATTTTTTGGCAAAACTCGACTTATAATGCTATAAAGATTACTTTAATTTTATGCTTAAAATACGAACCAAACAGCTTCCATAGAATATTTCATACTTTTTAAAACATCGATTTTAACAAACCATCTGCGTTTCGGTGCCATCTGTTCTGAATGTATTGATTTATTTTTACTTCTTGGTTGGCATTCTTCCGGTAACATTGCCCAATCTAACTTAGGATACCATTAATCTAACGTAATATATGTCTTAAAACAGTTACGCCTTCTAGCAAGCGTAACCCCCTTTCTTACTACAGACTCACCGCAAAAGATTCACTTCAGCCCACTTTCTGTTCAGGGTCATAATTTAATAATGCCCACGCGCCCACGGCAGTTAACGAATGGAATAGAACCAAGCAGACAGCGGTGCGGAAGGTGTGTAAAATCAGCCACCCACATTGAACCGGTCGATAGGTGACCGGAGAGGAAATTGATGATCGCCAACAACAAGTATTTCAGTTTCATTTATTTTCTTCAACATGATAGCAATCTATATTGTGGTAAAAGTTTTGTAATACCCGTAATAGGCTTGCTGAAAATGACAACCTTTTGAACAATTAAGGCATTTTCCAAGATGTCGTCTCTCGTTGTCGTCTGTGGAACGAAAATGTGTGGCACCGTGAAACACAAATTGACATTGATTTGCCCAGGGGTGCCCCTTGAATTCTACTTCATCATTCGTAGTCATCACTATGCAAGTTAAAAATATTATGTTGGTGCGAATTGTGTAGATTTGAACTGATGGACACAGAAAAGGCTAGTTCAACACTATTTAGATATGTCGGTTTTGAATCAATCAATGAACTTCAGTCATCATCGAAACAAAAAAATCAACGCGCCAAAATTTTACTCGCTCAATGCCGGAATTCGCACTACTCACACACACCAAGTTGGTGAAAATGTTGAATGTGACCGAATTAACTGTCACCGCTTCGACCTCTTCGAAAACAGTGACCAACTGTTTAATGTTGAACCTCAACCCCAACCATACGAGAAGTCGTTGTCAGGTGTCTTCCACAATCGTGCATCGAACTAAACTTAACCTGCCTAGTGGTGTAATAAGTGTTGGATTTTTTTGGCCATCGAAGTAAATTTGTATTGTCATCAAGTTACAAGTTAGAAAATCGGAATAGTTTTTTTAGACCATTTTAGCATAGAACACATCTTTGTATTTTATATGGAAATTCATATGAAAAATAAAGTCCTCAGTACATTTCGATTCGATAAAAATGCAAAGAGTAAAGACTGTTCTCGATAAATATGCAACAAGCATGAATGAGTACCAAAAGTTACTTTTAAGTCGCATATTTTTGAAACTCTCAGGAAATAAATTAATTTTATTAGATATGTTTTTGCAAGCTTGGTTTAGTCAATCTCCTCTCCTAGACTAAATGCCCGCATCTTGGACTTAAGGGGTAACTTATAATCTTAGAAAAACGGCCATTGTTGCAAAACGCAAAAGTAGGTTTCTTTGTTGTCGTTGAGCGGAAATTCAATTTCTTTTTTGTTTGTTAAGAACATTTTTCTAAACAAACTGATGTTTTTTCTTGAAGATACATTAAACAGTAGCGAAGAATGCTTATATAGTAAGTAGAACCATAACGCTACCCATCAAATCCTGTGCATCACATGTACCATCTTCTTACAGACTTTCATTCACGCTTTCTTAAAATCCTTAGCGTTTTTGAACACCCTCCTTGTTTTCCGAAGCTTACCTTTGGTATTCGCCCAGAATTTTTCTATTAGTTGAAGTTCAGGAGAGTTTAGCGGTTATGCATTCTTCTGCACAAAATCGTTGGCTTCGTACTACTCCATCGCCGGTTTCGTGTAATGGCACGATGTCAGATCCCGCCAAAACTGAGTGGCATCTTCATGAAACCGGAGAAAGGGCAGCAGGCGCTTCTGGAGGCATTCTTCTTTATATTTTTGGTGCCGGTCATCTTGTCAAATTTGTCGACCTTCTTCTACCGAAACATCCAAGCGAGACATTTCAACGGAAAAATCCAGGTCGGGAAATTCTTTCCGCTGCCAACCCGTCGCTGAGTCTCCTTGAACGATTTTATCTCACGGGACACGATCGAATTTTCGATTCCAAACTCCACCTGGATTTTCCCCGACAAGGCCTACGTGGTAAGCAACTTTTACCCGTACCTGACCCGGGTCCGAGATTAATTTTTATTCCAAAACCGAACCCGATCCGTACCTGAAAAAAATGAAAATCTTTACCCGCACCCGACACGAATCAGAAAAAGTTCTGGTTTGAATACCCGTACCCGCTTAAAATGAAAAAAACAAAAATGGTTACCCGAAACAGGCAGGTCAGTGGGGTTCGGATTAGTACCCGCTACCCGACCATCTCTGCTAAGCAGATGTAATTTATTTCACATCTTCTTAGCGGTTTATGTTAAATCGACAGGTGATAATAATAATTCATCATAAATTACCAATGCACTGATGAGTCGAAAATGGAACGGAAAGAAAGGGAAAACAAATCACTTTGCACAAACCGTTGCCATAAGAGCAATTCCACGCCAATTGGTCAAAAAATGGCAGAATCTTGTCACGACCCCCTTGGTCGAACAGTTGTTTCCTGATGCCTAACTGCTATAGGAGATACATTAATTCCATAAGTACCTAAACATTTTGATTTCTCAAATTATTCGCTAGATCACTGTGTTGGGAGGATACTGAAACTAGTGAGGCCGCTGATGGTATTACTTCTAAATCATATCTCGATGTGGCTAGGGGTATTTTTTTAGAATTATTTCCCGAAGTCGCTGGCGAAGCTGGTATATAATCTGGCATCTCGTTGTCGCTAGAAGCAAGTTGCTATGCGCATTCAACAGACACAGGTCGATATGAATATAATCGACAGGAGTCGCAAATATGCATTGTAGTATTCACAGTAATTGCGCACTGCTTGAAAGCAAAGTATTCAATCATACTATCTGTTACTTTACGACGCTTAGACGAACAGCAACCTTTTCCATTATCACGAAAAGGTTTAAAACAATTATATTTTCCTATCATTAAATCACCCTCACTGAATACTATAGTCCGTTGATGCTAGTTTTCACACTGACACTTTGTATTTCAAAAATGTGCTTTTATAATTGGGTGTAGGTAATTCTTTATATCATAGGTAAGCTTTTATACCTAAGGAGTGTATCGAAAATAAGCTATGCACATACATTTCTCGATTAATTTTTCAAAAGGGCGTATAAGCAAGTGACAGTTTCTCGTTGTTTACTTTCTCTTCTATTAATTACCTAGCGGTTTCCACGTTTATCACTCAACTCTTTGCATGAAATGATACCCGAAACTTCCGACTTTCAAACAGAATAGTGATATCAAAGAAAATCTTTTTAATCACATTACAACAATCGAAAGAGAGAGTGATTGAGTAGAAACTGTCACTTGCTTATACGCCCTTTTGAAAAATTACCCGAGATCTGTGTTGTACGCATGTATTTGGGATGTTTTTTTATGCTCAGATAACAGCATGCGTTGCGTTTGGCTGTCAGCTTTCGTTTGTTTATTTGTTTATAAGGTTGAAATTCTGTGTTTTCAAAATGTCGCGTATTAAACAGGAAGTGAAAATTAAGGTTCTGGACTCATGGCTAAGTTAGAAGGGTATTACCGACGACACGACCAGGCACTCCGAAGAAAAATCTGAACAAAAAGTGTTCGTGAGTGATTTACCGCCAGTTACCATAAATATAACGACCCCTCGATAATCATGGAAATAAACTTCTTGAGCAACACTGTTTAAGTTGCTATGAACTAGTTACCAAGGAGCGCTATAATAAATAAACAAATCATTTGAGAAAGTTGTGAGACTTTTATATAAATTTAAATTTTGTTTCAACGTTCTTTTTAGACATGCGCCGACCACAATAGTGCAATAACCAAATCTGGTACTAGTAGTAGTGTTGCGACAGAAATGCGTCATCCTATATCATCCACAGCTACCCATTAGCTCTATCTTCAGTGTAGTCATCTAACTCATCCACATCACTTTTGCTTAACATACTGGCCCTTATTACCGGTTTCACTACACGGTGAAAACCAAGTGAAGTGACTGTGACCCTTATTATGGGTATCACTTCACGGTGGAAATAAAAAAAAAGTGAATGTATGTCCTTATTACGGAAGTCGCTTCAGACAAAAATAATTACTTGGATGAAGTTGATGTCATTATGAACATCACGCCACCAAAATTTTGTTGAAAAATTAGTTTTTTCCACCATAGTGATCACTTCACTATGCGTGATACTGGTAATAGGTAAAATCAGGTGAAGTGACATGTAAGTGAAGTGAATGTGAAAGTGGAAGTGAGAACGGTAATAAGGGCCACTGTCAACCAACCCGGAAGTTAGTATCAGTCTTCACGAAATGAAAATGAGACTTTATTGTTAAATTGTATCCGACACTCTTTACATTCGACTACTTCAACAAGTTCCAGCAGCCTTACGGTAGACCGTAGTTACAGTCTGTTTTCTGTTTGAGAAACAAATAATTAAATTATTTGAAGGAGACCTGTTTGCACTCTCTAGCTTCCGATGTGCACTTCAAAACCTATAATTTCGATCAGATCTAATACACTGAGAAATTTGATTCCCGTGCTGTTCAAGTGCCTTTCATATTAATCAAAGTATACACGCACTTTGTGAAGACCTCAAATCACTGAGAGTAGAAGTAGAGGAGTTTCCAAAATATGACAGCGCATTGCTTCACAACATGTATGCTGATTAGCAACGAGGGTTGAACGATTTGGAACAAAGGGCGAATTGAAATGGTTTTACTTTGTTTATGCTTTTAATACCAAATTCTGATGATAGTACTGATAAAAAGTTTCGCAACGACGGATTGAATGACTGCAAAACTTTACACCATTTAAAAACTCATTTACATAGCAGAGAGTCATTATAGATCTAAGTATGGTTACGTTGAACTATTTAACAAACATCCATGAATATTGAATTGTCTAGAAGTCATTTTTAATATGTTCGAGAACCAGTAAGCCTTAACGAAGACCTCTATCCGATTAAACTAAATAATAATTCCACTCGAGGCAGTTTGTTTTGTTTACATTTCCCAAGTCTTCCAATATGCAGTAACCAAGGTTATGGTAACTGTTATTTAAAATCAATAATCTATCAACTTGTGTTGCCAGTTTCAATAGTTTTTCAGGCATTTTCGTTTTGACATTACCAGTTACTGAGGGGTAGTCAAATTTGCGATACAGTTTCGATAGACGAGTGGCAGGTCGTGTCGTCGGTATTACTATGCGAAAATTGGCGAAGTGATTTGGATTTCATCATGCCACTATTTTTTGGATGAGCTACCAGGAAGAAGCAGAAAATCCGGTTCTTCCAACCCGAAACTGGACCGGAAAGTGGTATCTTTAACCCTCAGGGTACGGACTGGGTTACCGTAACCCGAGCGAAATTTGAAAGAAGCGCCATACGAAGAGAAGTCGGCGAGGGGGGTCCGGACCAGGGGGGGAAAAAACTTATAGGTACACACTATTAGAGGCCCAAGCGGCAGAGTCAATCTCCGCTTTGTGTCCGAGCTAGACACATATAAACATTGTGCTCGGGTGTGGTACACCCAGTCCGTATCGAACGTTACAAAATCCAAAATTTTCAAAAAAATTAAGTTCTAATTTTCGTCTGTTTGCCGCTGAGGAATAAAAAGGTAAGTAAGAATACGTACTCTTTACTTAATTTTGTAGATTCTAACCTCAAAATAACGCGCTGTACATGGTGTAAGCGAAGTATTGTAGTAGATCTCATGACTTGTGTAACTTTTTAATAATAAATATTCGCCTTTAACAATTATGTTTGGTATTTATTTATATGATACTACTCAACAATATCTGAGAAACAATTTTTTTACGCTCAAAGTAATTAATTTTAACCTTTATCATCATAAATCAACGAAACAACGTTTTTTCGCTAACTCGAAAAAACGCGTATTTTCATTTTTCAAAAAAAAATATAGTTTTTGGAATAAATCAAAAAACCGTTATGGACATTTGTAAGAACTACTTTTTACCTTTCAAATGCGAGTTATACAATGTTAATATTTTTTTTTTCAAAAAGTTACAGCATTTTGAAAAAAAAACGTTTTTTACAAAAAAAGTTCAAGACCCGTTCACATTTTTCATTATAATTTTTTTTCAATCAGTTAAATGATTAATCTGACAACTCTATTATATTTTTGAGACAGTTTCACACAAAATAAAAAAAATTATTCAAATTGACAAAGTACAGCTCGATATACACCCAATCAATGTCGCCGGGTTAGGCTAACCCTGTCCGTACTGAACGTAACTTTTTTATAGTCCGTACCCTGAGGGTTAATCATGAAGAACAAATCAATTTCAATACGTGATTTGGCCAGCAGGAACGAGTGTCGGAATGATCCAGCGTATCAAGAGGCGAAATCACCTGAAGAGCTACAAGAAGCAGAAAATCTCGAATCTGTAGAACAGAAGAAGCGAGCAGCAACAAGTGCCCGGAAATTGTATTCGCGTCTTTCGCAGTTTCCTGATGCATGCGTTTTGATGGACGATGAGACTTATGTAAAAGAGGACTTAAAAACCCTTCCAGGTCCACAATACTTTACTGTCGTTGGAGAGGATGTGAGCGATGCAGACAGTTCGATTCAAGTGGAGAAATTCGGTCGAAGGGTACTGGTATGGCAAGCAATATGTTCGTGTGGTTTGAAGGTACCTTTTTTTTTACACTACCGGGTCGTCAAATGGTGAGATGACTAAGTCCTCACAAGTCCCTGTCTCATGCCTCCCCGAGCGTCTATGATGACATTTGGTCAATGGAACGGCGTCGACTGGGTGCTGTCGCCTTCTGCGTTAGTAGCAGAGTGAGAGGGTGCGAAATGGCTTGTAGGTTGAAGCCCATCCTAAAGTGCAATGTTTATCATAGTATGTTGTAACATATAATTCTGTCGTTTATTACATCATGTATTATTAGTATTATTTTTATTATGAGAAGAGCGTAACTTACACTGCGACATTAACTGTTATATTATATCATAGCATATTGTTTCATATATTATCGTCTTACACTATTTTAGGTTATTATGGTATTATACTGCATTGCATCATAGCATATTATATTATATAATTATATTATATTTTATGATATTATATTATATTGTATTCTACTATATTATGTTATATTGTATTATGTTGTATTATATTATATTATATTATATTATATTATATTATATTATATTATATTATAGGGTTTATTATGAGTAGTACTACGTACCTCTGCGCAAAATATAAATTTGTTTTCCTTATAAGTTATCATTATCATTACCAGTTATATTAAAGTAATCTTTTAACTAACTATCAAGGTCGTCACAAGGTGAGCTTGGTCCTCACTGGTTCCTGTTTCATGCCTACACGTGTGTCTGTGGTGACAATTGGTCGATGGAATGCGTTGAGGGCAGAATGAGAGCATGAGAAATGACATATAAATTCAAGTAATATAATATCATAGCATATCGCAACATATCATTTTATTCATTCTATTATTTATTATATAATTCATTGTACTATATTAGATTCGTTTTTTATTATTATTTTCATTATTATATTTACTGTTATTATTATTAATTTGTCATCAATAATAATAACATATATTATTTTTATAGATGTGGATATTATTATTGTTATTAGAAGAGAAATATTCTACTTCCTGCAGTATTGCGAAGATAGAAGAGCATAACTGACACTCTACACTAAATGTTATTTTATATATTGTTTTATGATATATTATATTATATTGTATGACATTGTATTATATTATATTAAATTAAAATATATTATATTATATTATGTTATATTGTATTATTTTGTAATCTATTATATCTTTTCATGTTATATTAATTTCATTACACTATGTTTCATTGTATTTTTCAATATAAAACATTTTGCACGGGGTCGTAAAGGGTAGGGAGCATCAGGGCATCGGACGAATTGACGACTGGACGAGGGATTGTGGATAGCCAGCCCAAGTCACTTGAAGGAAACTTGTTTCCTTCTGAAGGTTTGAAATGAGTCTGACGCGCCCTTCTCAAACAAACCAAACAAACGGGTTCAAGCATGTATAGCGATATGCTTCATCCATGCACTGGATATTATGGTTGGAAGAGCATCTTTTATTCCCGCGGAATACGAGTAAGTGACTCTACTTACGTATCCGCCCAACCCTTTTTGTTCGCTTTTCGGTAACAGCTATAGTAAGAAAGTGAATGGATGAGTCATATCGGGGCTACTGTAAGTCTACCCGCATCCACTGGCAAGTCCTTGAACTGATGGTGGCTTCACTTCACATCACATCACATCACATCACACATCACCTTTTTTTTACACTACCGGAACTATAAATGTAGAAATCTATCGATCTTCAGTGTCTTCAGAAGATATTGCTGCCTTTATATAAGAAGCATAGTCCACCTCCACTGTTTTGGCCGGTCGTCGGTTCACTATGCCAAAACCACTCTTAATTGGCTTGCAGAAAAGAGTATAAATTTCGGAGAGAAAAATATCAATCCACCAAATTGCCCTCAGCTTCGACCCATCGAACGTTACTGGGCAAACGTGAAGAGGGTCTTCAAGAAGACTGGAAAGGCAGCTGGGAACATGCAGGAGTTCAAAAAAAATTAGTCTCAAACGTCCAAAAAAACGCGATGCAACACTTGTCCGGTACTAGATGAAAAGCGTTCGATCAAAAGTTCGAAATTTCGTGAAGCAATAACTTAAATTTCATCCGGTTTTCATTATGCTCAAGTTTAACCTCGTACAATAAAGGATAAATTTTTAGTTTGAATAATATATCGTTTTTTTTATCACAATTTGAAAGAAAAATTTGTGGATAGTTTAGTTTCGATACACTCCTTAAAAGTAGATATTTTTTCCGCTGCTTCGAAATCGGCTGCTCGCATCGTTTTGGTGTCAAAGAATAATTTATTCAAAATTTCATGAGGATCACAAAAATAATAAATTTGGCGATGGAGAACCCGGACTAATTTAAAAAAAGGGCGTATTCTCCTGAAATATCATTATTCTCGATTTAGTTCATCATATATCTCGAAAATGACTGCATTTAGGAAGTAGCTTCCTATGAGCTTTTTCATTAATATTCCTCGGAAATTTTTTTAATTTATCATCTCTCCAACTTTCTAAAACATTCATTAGTTCTCTTGTAACTTGACGTATTTTGTGATATAAAATTAAAGAAAAAATCGTACGGTAAAATAACTGAGAATTTTGAAAAATAAATTTCATTTTCGATTTTACGAAAAATCGGAAGTTTTTTTTCAGGATATATTTTTTTGGAAAGTTCAATTGATTACCTGCAACTGCTTTTTAGATATATTATTTCTAGTTTCAATTGTTTGAAAATAATGTGACTAAAACACATACGCCCTTTTCAAAAACTAGTCTCGAGTGAAAAAATCTATAATGCTTTAATGAACACACATGCAAAGTTGCATGGGGGTCATGCCAACAGGCGCGCGCTCGTAGCTCACTTGACAATGAATTTAAAGAAGGTCGTCCAAAATCAATTATTTTGCCAGAAAACATCGATGCTGTGAAAAATCTGATACTGGAAGATCGCCTTGGAAATTAATGTTAAAAGCTTATATTTTGTTTTGCATAAACATTTAGTCGTGAAAAAATTTGTTAACGTTGGATCCCACATAATTTGACAATCACTCAAAAAAAAAATCGTCAATTGGTGCAAAGGAATGCTTAAAAAAATTGAATCGTGGTGCTTCAAATTTGGTGTATAGAATCCACACTGGTGACGAAACATGGATGTACTGAGCCTTATTAGCAGTCGACGGCATGGGAGTTCCAAGAAGAACCAAACCCCACAAAAATTGTTCGCGCTCGAAGCACTTCTTGTTTTTTTTTTCGGTATAAACGGACATATCGCTACTGGTGTTTTAGAAGATCGTAAGACCGTTAATTATCATTGGTATACCACCATTTGTTTGCCAGAAGTTTTTCGTGAAATAAGAAAGACAAGCGCATGACGCAAAATCATTCTTCATCACGACTCTCACACATCGGCTCAAACAACCGATTATTTGAGCACCCAAAACGTCTACCCACCACATAATCCTGACTTGGCACCTAACGACTTCTATTTGTTCCCTTCCGTGAAGAATAAACTGCGTGGAGAGCGATTCAATACTCCTGAAGAAGCTGTGAAAGCGTTCAGAAACCATGTTTTGGGGGTACCTCAAGAAGAGTGGAAAAACTGTTATGGAAATACTGTTTCCATTTTTAGGCTAAATACATAAGTAACAACCCTCGTATATGGCGTTTACAATGCGGGTTATAGAAGTTAGGTTTTTGTTTCCGTGAAATTGCGAATAAATGTATAATGTCTTATGCAGATTTTCAAGATTATGAAGCTTTTACTTGTACATTCCCGATGTTACACGGTTTCCTATGTGGTCTGTATCCTTCGTATGATTCTAGTGTTGTATAATTTGAGTTTCACTAATATTCATGGTTTTAAATACTTTAGTTGTTGTACATGTCTGGAAAAAATGCATTTTTAACTAATTTATATCAGGTGTACAACTTTGCTTCCGCCATTTTCCGATAGGTGGCTGTACCGGCTGAGGCTGGTTAAAATACATAGATGATAATGTCTTTAAAGTGAGTGTGTACAGTTCCTAACAAATTGTCATCGCCGTTTCAGTGACATTTGTTCTTGTTTTCGTATTATTCACGCTCGAAAATGTCTGTTTATGTGCCCAATTCTCGCCATTTGCGGGAAGTTTTACTTTTCTGTTACAATTCGAAAAAAATGCAACTGAAGCGCATCGAATGCTTTCAGAAACTTACGGTGATGCTGCTCTGAGTAAAAGAACGTGTCGGGAGTGGCTTCAACGTTTTAAAAATGGTGATTTCGATGTCGAAGACAAACATGATGGTGGAAGAGAAAAAACCTTCAAAGATGAATACCAATTTACTACGAGCTCTTAAAATCATCACAGAAGATCGCTACCGAACGCAGTATCAAGAGCGACATGGCAAAGTCATCCTCCAACACGACAATGCTCGGCATCACGTCGCAAAAGTGGTCAAAAAGTACCTGGAAACGCTGAAATGGGAAGTCTTGCCCCACCCGCCGTATTCCCCAGATGTCGCCCCTTTTGACTTCCACCTATTCCGTTCGATGGCACACGGCCTGGCAGATCAACATTTTCAATCCTTCGAAGAGTTGGAAAAATGGATTGCTTCATGGATAGCGTCAAAAAAGGACTCCTTTTTTCGAGCCGGGATCCGAGAATTTCCGGAAAGATGGAAGAAAGTTGTCGCTAGCGACGGACAATACTTTGAATAATACACTGTAAACTGTAAACACTTTTTCGCAATAAAGCTTTAAAATTTGAAAAAAAAACGGCGGAAGCAAAGTTGTACACCTAATAAGTTAGGATATTAATTTTTCGTGGTACAATCAGTTTACCACTGAAAACCACAGAAAACTGTTTTTATACTTCATTCTTGGGATTCACTGCTAATGACAATTAACACTTTCCACAACAGCAACGTCACAAAGATTTTTTCCCAACATTTCCGTTTATCTAGAATATACATTATTTTCCATTTGATAGCGTTCGCAACATTCATTAACACTGTACGGCTGGGAATCTGACATGCCGCAAGTCTTTTACTTGAAATATGAAATGCTGCTGAATAATATGACCAAGAGAAACTAAGCAGAAAAAAAATTCGTGCTCTATTTATTAGTGCTCAAGCCGCTAACCACCCGTTGCCAGCAGCGCCATCCTTTAATAAACAAGAAAAAACTACGCTTAATTTAAGCAATAAATTTCCACAAATCAACTTTTTCGTCCTTCGCCTCGATTGTCTATTTCGTCCGTTTCCTCGACCACCCACCCGACATTTTCATGCATGAATTGTTGCGGTCACGAATCATTATTATAATTATACCAAGTGAATCGTGCGAAAGACCCACACCAACGAACCAATTATTCCTCCCAGTAGATTAACTGTCGGCTGGATCGAACCAGCAATGGCAACGAGCATTATGTTCAATGTCCTGAATAAGAGAAGGGCACATTCTTCTCAGTCTCATCACTCGCTATGCCGAATCCGCCGATAAGCGAGTCGAGTTTACGAGGTAATTAAGTGCGGAAGTTTTTCTTTACTGGCGATTTGTTAGTGGTTACATTGGTACCAATGGTAGGAAAGTTTTTCTCTTCGAAACCGAACGGCTTTTTCGGATGATCGCAACTTTGTCAGACGGATATACAGTACTGGCAATGCTTTATTGATAATTTTCTAAAGTTATGCTTATCTTATTTACTGTAGTTGTTCAACGATGCTGACAGTCACGTACCCAGAGGGGGGGCCCAAGGGGCCCAAGGGGCCCAGGCCCCTCCCGAAATCAAAAACAGATGTATAACTATTTAGAAGGTCTCAGACAATAATGTGGAGAAGTTTAAAGTGTATGTTAAAAGAGCAGTTTAAAGTGTATGTTAAAAACACTCGTAAAAGGCACACCGAGAATTAGCTACATAAGCAATATTCAGTAACATTATTTTTTATCTTTGGGCCCCTCCCGAAACGAAATCCTGGGTACGGGCCTGGATGCTGTACCCAACAAATCTTGCAATTCAGGGTAAGCGCATCCGTCCCCATCTCAGTTCCTCCATTAATGTCATCTGTTGAAGACATTATTTGCACAGATCTAGGCACAATGTTCAATGATTTCACCTGAATGATGCAATAGAAATTGATTCAGGCGATATAATTTTTTTTATTATGGTTGAACACAACTATTTTATATTTTTATTAATTATCTCCGATATTAAACTTGATATTAACTCTTTGCTAGTATCTAAAGGGAAACAGTCTGAAAATAAGATAAATAAACGAAAAAAAAAATCAGCGGTAGGACTCGAATAGGCAATTTTCTCCTATTCAGAGTAATGGTTTTGTCAATTGAACTACTTTGAATATGACAAAACATAACTCAGAAGACAGCAATCCCATTGTGCAACAATCCGTGCATTTCCAGACTTTGCACGGACAATGCAAGGTTCAATTTTTTGTCTGGTCCTTGTGTTATTATTTCTAAATAGATTACTCAACACAATCATCGCATTAATTTTTCATTGCCCATAGTGGATGTGAAATCTTTATAGTATCTCATTTCACTCCCCATCAACATAATTAGTTTGATAGATGTTTAATAGTAGCCGTGTTGAGTGAGATTTTTGGTTTAATGATTATTTTCACTATTTAAACGAGATATTTATTGCGTAAAATATGCATTGTTTTTGATAACTAATAACCCGACTAAAAACTTTTTTATCTTATACATATATATATATATATATATATATATATATATATATATATATATATATATATATATATATATATATATATATATATATATATATATATATATATATATATATATATATATATATATATATATATATGTAAGTTTGTATGTTTGTAACGCCATAACTTCGGAATTACTGAACGGATTGCCACCAAACTTGGCACAGGTATTTCTTGCATTTCAGAAATGGTTTAAGGAGTATTGTTATAGGGGAGGGAGCGTAGTGTCATAAACAAGGGGGGGTCATGGAAAAATTCATATAATTTGACAAGAATCGATACGTCTTGAAAGCTATCGAAACATTTTGCTTACCTCAGATAAGACTATACGGGGGGTGGTAGATGTAGCAAGTGCCTTTAAAAAGGGGAGTGTAATGGTTTAAAACGGCATAACCTCGAAACTACTGAACGGAATGCTACAAACTTGGCACAGATACTTCTTGTTTTTCTGAGAAGGTCACAAGGGTATTTTAGTGGGGGAAGGAGCGTAGTAAGTGTTCATAACAGGGGGGGGGGGGG